>NW_027172093.1:627500-642500 GCF_036898095.1 Palaemon carinicauda | reverse complement strand
CCTCTTTGCACATTCAGACCATTCAATGAGGAAGGTAATTTTTGTTGATTTTAACGTGAAAAGAATTATTCCAGGTTACGATATCTTGCCTGACAAGCTATATAGAGTCTTGAGAAGAATTAATAGCACTTCTTTTAGACCGTTTTCTTAGATATGAGGCTTGGAAGTTTACATTCTTGGTTTGGACGTGGAAGAGATAAGTTATTCATTTCAATAATGTCTGTAATAGGCCTTTCCTTCTTCACACTCTTTTCTTCTACGATGACGGAATTATTGACTTGAGTTGGTATTATTTATTTGATGTCTAATTTGATTTAGTTAGTGTTTTCCTCAAAGAAAACAATTGCCCAACATCTGAATAGGTCCTATTAATATTCTGAAACTATTTGTGAATGAGGATGTCATATGTGACACTTATTCATGATGGGCTTGCATTGATTGTTTAGTTTCCATTTCTATTATTATCTTGCTTATTTCTTTTGATTTTTGTGGACTTTCTGCCCTGAGGTCACATAGGCTGGGAGCTACCTTAAGGACCCCCTTAAAGG
Source organism: Palaemon carinicauda (assembly GCF_036898095.1). Lineage (NCBI taxonomy): Eukaryota > Metazoa > Arthropoda > Malacostraca > Decapoda > Palaemonidae > Palaemon > Palaemon carinicauda. Next base: position 641,952 of record NW_027172093.1, on the reverse strand, counting down.
GCTAGAAGGGGGTTTATTTTACTTTTGTGTACGTTGAAGAAACTTTGCTCCTTTTTTGACATTATATCAATTTAAAGAAATTATGCTCAATAATGGCACAGTCTTAACATTTTTGGGTAAAAAAAGGGATCTTTTGAATAGCTTATTCCTGGCATTATGACATAAGAGAAGGGTCATTTGGCCTGAATGCTTAAAGAAGAGTCATGATTCTTCATACCCAATTCAGCTGTGCTTTTATGTGAAAAAGAAAATTGTTGGTCAGTGTTCAATAAAGAAAGACCTCCAAGGGTTTTGAAGTCACTCACTACAAGCATGAACATCATCACTCTGCTGAGCGATCGTGGGTCCTGACTAAATTACCATGGTGTGGAGGAACTTTAAACAGTACTTTCATTTGCAATAACTAGAAGGCAGTTGATATGACCTATTGATGTAAGTCATGGCATTCTTTTTTTAGCATATGACAATTATGAGGAAAAAACACATCATCATCATCCATAACTATTCCACTGCAGGACAAAGACATAGACATGTCTTTCTTCTCAAAAATGTTTATGGACTTCATGGGCGAAGGAGTAGGGGGGGGGGGGGGGGAGGCAGGGGGCCTATAGCCCCCCCCCCCTCCCTTTTTACCAAAAATTTACTTTTATATCTTTTACTTCAGAAAAGATTCAAAGATATTACATTGCATAAATCTAGTAACTAATTCTTCACAAAAATTATTCAAAAGTACTTTCTCGAATAAAAGGTGTTTGGTAACATTCATTTCCATGTTAGAGGAAGGAATTATACTACTTATATATATATATATATATATATATATATATATATATATATATATATACATATATAGATATATGTATGTATGCATATATGTGTGTGTGGGTGATTATGTGTGTACAGTATATATATATATATATATATATATATATATATATATATATGTATATATATATATTATATATATATTTGTATATATATATATAGTATATATATGTATATATATATTCATATATACATATGAATATAATTGTATCTCTACATAATATGTAAATAATTATATATATATATATATATATATATATATATAAATAATCACATACACACACACATATATATATATATATATATATATATATATATATATTCTTATATACATATGAATATAATTGTATCTCTACATAATATGTAAATAATTATATATATATATATATATATATATATATATATATATATATAAATAATCACATACACACACACACACACATATATATATATATATATATATATATATATATATATATAATTATTTACATATTATGTAGAGATACAATTATATTCATATGTATATATGAATATATACAATTATATTCATATGTATATATATACATATATATATACATATATATATACTATATATATATATATATATATATATATATATATATATATATATATATATAAATATATATATATATATATATATATATATATATATATATACTACAGATGTAATCTTCCTTAGCACGAAGATAACTTAATATATGGCAGTCTACATAAGGAAAATTGAAAGATGTCTATATGTAGAAATGCTCTACAGTTTCGTCATATAGACATACATACATCTTTCAATTTTCCTTATGTAGACTGCCATATATTAAGTTGTCTTCGTGCTAAGGAAGATTACATCTGTAGTATATATATATATATATATATACATATATATATATATATATATATATATATATATATATATATATATGTGTGTGTGTGTGTGTGTGTGTGTATATGTTTGTGTGTACATACATACATACATACATGTACATGTCATTTTATTTTTCTTACAAGTTATTGAAATAACTTCTATTTTAGTTTGCTCTCGTATCCATGTTGCTCTTTTTCTCTCTTAGTGTTAATCCCATCATTATTCTTTCTATAGCTCTTTGTGTTGTAGCCTAACTAGTTCATGTTCAAAAGCTTTAGTAAGGTTTTAAGTTGATACTTGTAGGACCATCTGATTTAGTGATTTTGTTTTTAGAGAAAGTGACATTTCACATTTTATAATTTATTTTTGTCGAACAAAATCTCTCCATCCCATGCTTAGCCTTTGTTTAATTTCGGTCTCATGTCCTGGAGAATCACTCACTGTCTGTCCTAAGTAAGTATATTCATCAACATTCTTCAGAAGTTCGTCCTTAACCCTTACTTGTTGTCTCCTTGCATTTGTATTGAACATTATTTTAATTTTGTTTATGTTAATTTTCAGGCCTACATTTTTGCTTTCTCTATTCAAATCTTCTATCATCTTTTGCAATTCCTTCCATGATTCACTAAATAGAACTTAGTCTTATGCAAATCTCAAGTTAAGGTATTCCTCATTAATGTTAATTCCTGCATTTTCCCAATCTAAATTCTTAAAACCAGCTAGGCATGCTATGAATAATTTAAGTGATATATAGACTCCTTGTCTAACTTTTTTTTCTCAACTGGAATTTTCTCTCTAAATTTATGTAGTTTTAAGATTGTTGTACTCCTCGTTTCGTCAAGTGTTCTAACATAAGTATCGTCTATTCCTTGTCTTTGAAAGGCTTTCATTACTGCTAAAGTTTTGACAGAATCAAAAGCTTTTTCATAGTCTTTGAATGTCATATATAGTGGTTTTTCATTTTTCCATATGGTCAGTTGTTGAATATCTGCTTCTAAAACCTGCTTCCTCTCTTGGCTGATCAAAGTCTAGCTCTTTTTCCATTTGGCTTAATATGATCTTTATAAATATCTTATATAATACTGAGTAAACATATTGGACGCTAATATTTCAAGTATTTTATGTCTCTTTTTATGAAATGATAATTGATAAAATTTTTAGAAGGTGAATGTATAGAACAGTTTACCAAACATTCTGTGTAAAGTTCAACGATATTTACTATGATGAAATATCTTCCATCTATTATTAAATCAATTGTTAGATCATCTTCTGATTTGCCTATTTCCATGCCCTTTGAGGCTTCCTTTACTTCTACTGTTAACTTTCGGTACCGCCTCAGGAGTTTCATTATTTTTATTGGAAATGAGTTTATAGCAAAGAATCAACATCGTTCCTATGAATTTGGTAAGTTTATTAAGTAGGCCTATCGTTGTTTTTTTTTTTTTTTTTTTTTTTTGATAGGCATTGTGTACAAATTGTAATTCATCACATAAAAATCGTCCAAAATTTATAAGTTTGTGGTTGCTATAATCAGCTGTCAGATGCCAGGAAATTGCATGTAAGGGTTTTCCTCGTAAAAAAACTTTAGCCCCCTACCCAAAAAGACGTTCCTACGCCCCTGGTCTTTCTATACCAATCTATACACGTTTTTTTCCTAGTTTGTCTATCCATTCTGTTATTCTTGATGTACATTTGTTAACTATCATTTTTTATCATATTATGTCCTTTTAATCCATTTCTTATTATTACATGTTGCTAGAATATCCTCTACTTACTTTAGTTTGCTTACATATTCATGTTGCTCTTTTTCTGTCTCTTGGTGTTATTTCCCTCATGATTCTTTCCCGTTGTAACTAGCTTTATATTCTAAGCTTTACTAAAGCTCCTACTTTCAGATGTACAAGTTAACAATTTTTAGAGAGAGTGGAATTTGGCTTTTCATAATCTCATTTTGTTTACCAAAAGTTCTCCTTTCAATGTTCATCTACCTTTTAATTTCCGTTATGTATATATATATATATATATATATATATATATATATATATATATATATATATATATATATATATATATATATAAAAACATATATATAATATATATATGTATATATATGCATATATATGTATGTGTGTATATATATATATTAGTTATATATATTTATATATATATTTATATTATATATATATATGTTTATATATATATATATATATATATATATATATATGTATATATATGCATATATATGTATGTGTGTATATATATATATTAGTTATATATATTTATATATATATTTATATTATATATATATATGTTTATATATATATATATATATATATATATATATATATATATTTATATATATATATATATATATATATATATATATACACTTGCATAAAAGCATTATAAGAATATTAGTTATGAAATGAAATTGAATTTCTAATTTTATTTCATGAGACATTCATTGAGAGAGAGAGAGAGAGAGAGAGAGAGAGAGAGAGAGAGAGAGAGAGAGAGAGAGAGAGAGAGAGAGAGATTCTAAATGAAATTACTGGATGTTCTTTTTTAGAAATTGACTTTTAAGAGAACACATTAAACCAGCATATACTGAAGGTAAGCAATGGTAGCTGTGTGTGTTGTAAAAGGCTAAATCTTACGTAAAGATGAAAGAATAGAGACAAGATAAATGATAAATGAATATAACATTAGTTGTATGAATAATATTCTTATTAACATTTTATTGAGTAGAAATTTTTTCATTATGTCCACAGATACTCGCATACACACCTACACACCCGTTGAGATACTACCGCTTGAGAGTTATGGGGTCCTTTGACTGTCCAGACAGTACTACGTTGGATCCTTCTCTCTGGTTACGGTTCACTTTCCCTATGCCTACACATACACCGAATAGTCTGGCATATTCTTTACAGATTCTCCTTTGTCCTCCTACACCTGACAACACTGAGATCACCGAACATTTCTTCTTCACCCAAGGGGTTAACTACTGCACTGTAATTGTTCAGTGGTTACTTTCCTTTTGGTAAGGGTAGAAGAGAGACTTTAGCTTAAGTAAGCAGCTCTTCTAGGAGAAGGACACTCCAAAATCAAACCATTGTTCACTAGTCTTGGGTAGTGCCATAGCCTCTATACCATGGTCTTCCACTATCTTGGGTAAGAGTTCTCTTGATTGAGGGTACACTTGAGAACACTATTCTATCTAATTTCTCTTCCTCTTGTTTTGTTGATATTTATTTTAATGATATTCTTAAAATATTTATTTTTTTCCTTGTTTCCTTTCCTTAGTGGGCTATTTTCTCTGTTGGAGCCCCTGGGCTTATAGCATTCCGCTTTTCCAACTAGGGTTATAGCTTAGCAATTAATAATAATAATAATAATAATACTCACTTATACGGATCCAGGACATTTTCCCTACCGGACATTTTCCCCATCGGATATTTTCCCCATTGGACATTTTCCCAATGACATTCCCCACCGGACATCTTCCGTACCGGACATTTTCCCAATGACATTTTATCCTTCTAGACATTTTCCCCACCGGACATTTTTTCCCAATAACATTTACCCTACTGGACATTTTCCCCACCAGACATTTTTCCAATGAAATTTACCCTACTGGACATTTACTCCACCGGACATTTTCCCAATGACATCATCCCCACTGGACATTTCCCCACTCGGCATTTTCACCACTGGACATTTTCCCAGTGACATTTACCCTACCGGACATTTTCCCCATCAGAAATTTTACCAATGACATTCCTCACCAGACATCTTCCGTACCAGACATTTTCCCAATGATGTTCATCCATCTGGACATTTTCCCTACCGGACATTTTCCCAATGACATCATGCCCACCGGACATTTTCCCTACCAGAAATTTTCCCAATGACATTTAACCTACTGGACATTTTCCCCACAGGACATTTTCCCTATAACATTTTCCTACTAAACATTTTCCCCACATGACATTTGTCCAATGACATTTACCCTACAGGACATTTACCCCACCGGACATTTTCAGAATGACATCATCCCCACTGTACATTTTTCTCACTGGACATTTTCACCACTGGACATTTTCACAATGACATTTACCCTACTGGACATTTTCCGCACCGGAAATTTTCCCAATGACATTCACCCTTCTGGACATTTTCCCCACCGGACTTTTACCCTACTGGACATTCTTCCCACTAGACATTTTCCCAAGGACATCATCCCCACTGGACATTTTCCACACCGGACATTTTCCCCACTGGACATTTTCCCCACCGGACATCTTCCTAATGACATTTACCCTACTGGACATTTTCCCCACCGGAACTTTTCCCAATGACATTCACTTTTCTGGACATTTTCCCCACCGGACATTTACCCTACTGGACATTCTCCCCACCAGACATTTTCACAAGGACATTTTCCCCACCGGACATTTTCCCCACCAGACATTTTCCACACTGGAAATTTTTCCCCATCGGACATTTTCCCCATCAGACATTTTCCCCACCGGTTATTTTCCCCACCTGACATTTACCCCACCAGACATTTCCCCCACCGGACATTTTCCCATTAGACATTTTCCCCACTTGACATTTTCCCCACCTTAAATTTTCCCCATCAGACATTTTCCCCACCGGACATTTCCCCCACTTGACATTTTCCCCACCTTAAATTTTCCCCACCTTAAATTTTCCCCACCGGACATTTTCCCAACCGGACATTTTCCACACTGGACATTTTTCCCCATCGGACATTTTCCCCACATTAATGTTATAAGCCATTTAAAGACACAAAAATTAATCATTTTGTTGAAGACTAAATTAATTACAATGCATGCATTGCAAATCCACCTATACTCGTAAACTTTTAAACCTTTTAAAACTTTCCCGTCCATTTTCCGGCCCAATTTTTATCAAAAACCCTTCAACATCTGTATTTGTTATACATCTGTTGTTCTTAAACGAAACATCGATTTATCTCGCTTTTGTACTAGAGCTATATAGCGGAAGACTTGTATATATGCAGTAGAATGCATTCATATTCTTCTTATTTATATGACCTTCAGTAATAAACTTTGATGACATTGGCAATAGAACGTGTTTGTACCTTTTCTTTAAATTTATTTCCGATTAATTCATGTCCTGTCTGACAAGAATGCTCAGTTAAGTAAGTACCGTCAGACATAGTCATTCCAGTTTTGAGAATTGCACATTGTGGAATGATCTTCCTAATTGGGGTAGTTGAATCGGTAGAACTTCAAAAGTTCAAACTTGCAGCAAATGTTTATGTTGAATAGGCTGACCTAAATCTTTTATATATGAAATATCTGTTTTCATGTTACTGTTTTTGAAATATGTTATTGAGAATTTTTTCTCATACCGTTTATTTATTTCCTTATTTCCTTTCCTCAGTGGGCTATTTTTCCTTATTGGAGTCCTTGGGCTTACAGCATCTTGCTTTTCCAACTAGGGTTGTAGCCTAAATAATAATGATGATGATAGCACCTGTTCATCCACCATCAGGCGTTACATTGAGTGATAATCCCCAACTCTAGGCATGGGATAATCCACAGGATTTGTGCACAGCGTGTTATTGTTTGGGTAATGACTGTCTGGGCTGAGAAAGCCAAAGAAAAACAGGAATATCAAAGCCATTTTGTCTAAAGATATTAAAGTAAGCAAACTTCCATGCGTACTTGCAGTAAATTTACCGTTTAAATTGACCATTCTGGACCAGTTTAAGTGCATAATGTATAATGTGAAATTTGATTCTATTTGTAACTTTTACAAGTACATAACACTTTTATCATATCCCATGTGAGGAATAAGGAGCTAATAATATCAGGGGGAGGTGGGGGGGGGGGGGGAATTAATAAATGGAGAAATAATCAGTTGTATATGTTCATGCTCATAGAATTTTAAATTCCAAGAATTTGCAGAATTTCTCATATAAATTATTCTCATCCTAGATTAAACGCAAAGATGTGGAAATTGTTAAGATTGGGGTCAGGTTAGGTTGGGTTAAGGAATTCAGGCAGACGTCCCAGTCAGTGAATCAATCAGATAAATTGTAAGTAGCCATTTCAGAAAATATGTTCTAAATGTAAAGAGGAAACATAATTGATGAAAAGTATACTTTTATGTAGCCAAAGAGAGACCAGCGAATTTAAAAAAAAAACATTGAAGTAACAAAAATTAATTTACAGATACATTTTGGTTATTTGGGCGGAAAATGGACGGGAAAGTTTCACTTTTTTCATTTAATAACTTAAGTATTTTGTTCTTTTAATATACAGAGTGGGGAAACTGTCCACCTCTGTACTTAGCTGGTGGGGAAATTGTAGTAGGGGGATAGTCTTGGGCAGTGCCATAGTGCTATGGTCTTGTACTGTCTTGAGGTACAGTTCTCTTGCTTGAGGGTACACTCAGGCACACTATTCTATCTCATTTCTCTTCCATTTTTTTTACTTTTTATATTTATATTTGAAAGATTTATTTTAATGATGTTACTGTTCTTGAGGTATTTTCATTTAATTGTTCATTGCCTCTCTTGTAGTTTTATTTATTTCCTTACTTCTTTGCTTCACTGGGCTATTTTTCGGTGTTGGGCTTATAGCATTCAGCTTTTTCAATTAGGGTTAAGGTTTGCATTAGTATCAGTTTATAAACGAATCGTTAATAAAGTAGGATATTAATCTGGTAATAGCTTTAATCCAGTATACATTGTTTTCTTGGTAACATAAGAGAAGTTGGTCCTCCAATTGGAATTTATGATTAATACTTTAGTTTTGTTAGTAAGGCCGGGAGCACACTAGCGACTCTGTGGCGCCACAAAGCCACAGCATCGTGTGGCGGGGATGTGGTCTCCCATAGGTTTCCATTGTTTTCAAGTTTTACCGCGCAAACTAGCGACTGTGGCAAGCAACTGTGTCTCTCTGTCGCTCATCCCCGCCACAGGCGTGGCGTGGCTTTGAAAACAATGGAAACCTATGGGAGACCACATCCCCGCCACACGATGCTGTGGCTTTGTGGCGCCACAGAGTTGCTAGTGTGCTCCCGGCCTAATTCAGTATAAGTAATGTGTTCCTGCCGTCTAATACTTGTGGCAGCTCTGTCCTTATGAAATACCACCCAATTTCTATAATTCCCGTATTGCATAAGGTTTGGAATGTATGTTAAGAGAACCTCTGTGGGCATTGTTCTCTAGTCTTGGGTAGTGCCATAGCCTCAGCACCACGACCTTCCATTGTCTTGGGTTAGAGTTCTCTTGCTGGAGGGTACACTCGGGGCCACTATTCTATCTTATTTCTCTTCCTCTTGTTTTGTTAAAGTTTTTATACTTTATATAGGAAATATTTTTTTTAATGTTGTTACTGTTCTTAAAATATTGTATTTTTCCTTGTTTCCTTTCCTCACCAGACCATTTTCCTTGTTGGAACCCCTGGGCTTACAGCATCGTGCTTTTCCTACTAGGGTTGTAGCTTAGCAAGTAGTAGTAGTAATAATAATAATAATAATAATAATAATAATAATAATAATAATAATAATAATCTCACACTTTCCATTGTTTTACAGAAATCTCAAGAGTCCTGATATGAAGTTAATGATAAGACTTTAGTTTTCCTTATGCTTGTGTTAATGCTGAAGCTCTGGATTCCAAATCTTGAAAGATTGAAGTTAATGGAATATTTCTTAAGATTGTTATTTAATTTGACTTAACAGATTAACAGAATAGTTATTAATGGACCCCGTAGTGACAAAAGGATTGTGATCACTGGCGATCATCCGAATAGCATTCATGGCCCATAACTGTATCTTGTATATACAAATAGGGTTGCAGCCTGTTGCTTATACAATTGATGTAATCCACATTTTGTTGATCTCATAATCTGAGTGTAGATCCAAGGCTGTTGATCTCCATAAATATTAGCAATGTGTAAGTGGTGAAGTTAAGCGCTAAAAAAATCACAAAACATTATTGTAATTTGATCTGGGATGTAAGATGCTCCCTAACCAGATATTCCTAAAGACCATTTTTCTTTAACCACATGTATCTCAATCAAATATATCTAAGCTGACTCTTCCTTCATTGCACATAATTATATAATTTTCATTTTTTTTTTCAACTACACGAAGCTCATTTAAAATTTTGGTATATCGTTCTTGATAAAAAAAAAAAAAAAAAAAAAATATCCTGACTTACTTTGCCTTAATTTCACCAAGTAATCGGAGTATACAAGGAATATTTCTGAAGATTTCGGAGAGTTATTTTTCATCAGGAAATGTTACCCTGTATTGTTTAATGTTTTCCTTTACGGTCTTAAGCAGGTCTATTAAATTCCTTATCCCTGATCGTGTATTAATCTTTTTAATCATATTTTAATCAGCTGTAGCCTACATACTGTATAAGTTTTCCATAATACTGATTATCTTTCGAGTTAAGATCATCCTTTACTACATTATCCATTGCTTTGTGCTAGCTATGCAATAATGCTGGCAGCCTTTTATTTCCTGTATAAGTAAGGAACGGTATCACGTAGTTTTATTCCGGCTATGATTAAGTTGTGGAATGATCTTCGTAATTGGCATTGATTCAATTCATAGTTTACCCATTTCCTATTCTACGTTGTTTTGAGTTTGTTTCCTGTATTGGTCATCTATTCCAACTGGGGCCAAGGGCTTTACGATTCTACTTTTTAGCTAGGGTTGGAACCCGAATAATAATAATAATAATAATAATAATAATAATAATAATAATAATAATAATAATAATAATAATAATATTAATGATAATAATAATAATAATAATAATAATAATAATAATAATAATAATAATAATATGCAGTAAGTTTTGAGTATCACACAAAAGGCTATTCGCCATTTCTGATTAATTTTGATTAATTTTCTTTGCATTTTTTTTCTACCATTCTCCTTGTGCTAGTTTCTATATCTACCAAATACTGAATTAACATTTATTTATTAATTCTGGCAATTCCATTTCCACTTTGTAAGTACATCTTTCAAAGTGTATTGTCTCCTTAGAACAAAAGATCTTACTCTTTTTAGCGTGGCAGATTTGCACCGACTCGCAGGGGTGCCCTTTTAGCTCGGAAAAGTTTCCTGATCGTTGATTGGTTGAACAATATAATTCTAACCAATCAGAGAGCAGGAAACTTTTCCGAGCCAAAAGCACCGCTGCGAGTCGGTGCAAATGTGGCACTGTCGTTGTATAGTGGGCAGTTTGCAATGTAGAGGCCGTTCACATGTCTCCCAAACAGCATAGTGTATTGTGACCTCACTCGTCTATCCACATGTCTCTTCTCATATCATTGCTCAGGTGTATCTTGAGAGGCAAGCTTGAGTTGTCCTCCAAAACTCCTTGTATGAGATACTACCGCTAGAGAGTTATGGGGGTCCTTTGACTGGCCAGACTGTACTACATTGGATCCATCTTTCTGGTTACGGTTCATTTTCCATTTGCCTACACAAACACACACACACCGAATAATTCTTATTCATCCAAGGGGTTAACTACTACAATGTGATTGTTCAGTGGCTACTTTCCTCTTGGTAAGGGTAGAAGAGACTCTTTAGCTATGTGAAGCAGTTCTTCTAGGAGAAGGACACTCCAAAATCAAACCATTGTTCTCTAGTCTTGGGTAGTGTCATAGCTCTGTACCATGGTCTTTCACTGTCTTTGGGTTAGAGTTCTCTTGCTTGAGGGTACACTCGGGCACTATTTTATCTTATTTCTCTCCCTCTTGTTTTTGTTAAAGTTTTCATGGTTTGTATAGGAGATATTTATTCTAATGTTGTTACTGTTCTTAAAATATTTTATTTTTCCTCGTTTCCTTTCCCCACTAGGCGGTTTTTGCTGTTGGAGCCTCTGGGCTTGTAGCATTCTGCTTTTCCAACTAGGGTTGTAGCTTAGCAATTAATAATAATAATAACAATAACGACAACAATAACAATAATAATATTAATATTAATATTATTATTAATGTTAATATTTGATATTTAATATTCAATATTCCATATTTAATTAATGTTTGATATTAAAATTAATATTAAAATTAAAATTAAAATTAATTTTAATTTAAATATTAATTTTAATATTGATATCAATTTTAATTTTAATTTTGATATTACTTTCAATATTAATATTAATTTTAATTTTAATTCTAATTCTAATTTTAATAAATTTAATTTCAAATTTAATATTAATAATAATTTTTATATTAATATTAATTTTAATATTAATATTAATTTTAATTTTAATTTTAATATTGATTTTAATTTTAATTTTGATTTTAATATTAATATTAATATTAATATTAATATTATTATTAATATTAATTTAAATATTGATTTTAATTTTAATTTTAATATCAATATTAATTTTGATATTAAATAATTTTAATTTTGATTTCAATTTTAATTTTAGTTTAAATTTTAATATTAATTTCAATATTAATTTTAATTTTGATATTAATTTTAATATTAATTTTAATTTTAATAATTTCAATTTTAATATTAATTTTGATTTTAATCTTAATTTTAATATTAATATTAATCTTAATTTTAATATTTTATATTTAATATTTAATATTTAATATTAATAATAATATTAATATTAATAATAATAATAATATTAATAATTATTATAATAATATTAGTATTAGTAATAGTAAGAGTAATAATCAATAATGTGTTTAGTGACGCTCTAGTGTTAACAGCTGTGAATTGCCATTAGTGGTAAGAGATCACAGTGTTGTCTTTGACTGTAGACCTCTAATGCCCTCAAGAACCACTGCTTTACACATTCTTCCCCATGTATGTACTACGAGGCATATGCACGGCCAATGACCTCTTAGGAAGAGGCTTCAACCATTAGTTTGATGAAGCTTCCCTGTTATGAATTACCACATCGTTGTATACTGTACATACATACATATACCAAGGTACTTCCCCCAATTTTTGGGGGTAGCCGACATCAACAAATGAAACAAAAACAAAAAAGGGGACCTCTACTCTCTTACGTTCCTCCCAGCCTAACAAGGGACTCAACTGAGTTCAACTGGTACTGCTAGGGTGCCACAGCCCACCCTCCCACATTATCCGATGAAGCTTCATAATGCTGAATCCCCTACTGCTGCTACCTCCGCGGTCATCTAAGGCATCGGAGGAAGCAGCAGGGCTTACCGGAACTGCGTCACAATCGCTCGCCATTCATTCCTATTTCTAGCACGCTCTCTTGCCTCTCTCATATCTATCCTCCTATCACCCAGAGCTTCCTTCACTCCATTCATCCACCCAAACCTTGGCCTTCCTCTTGTACTTCTCCCATCAACTCTTGCATTCATCACCCTCTTTAGCAGACAGCCATTTTCCATTCTCTCAACATGGCCAAACCACCTCAACACATTCATATCCACTCTAGCTGCTAACTCATTTCTTACACCTGTTCTCACTCTCACCACTTCGTTCCTAGCAATATCTACTCGAGATACACCAGCCATACTCCTTAGACACTTCATCTCAAACACATTCAATTTCTGTCCCTCCATCACTTTCATTCCCCACAACTCCGATCCATACATCACAGTTGGTACAATCACTTTCTCATATAGAACTCTCTTTACATTCATGCCCAACCCTCTATTTTTTACTACTTCCTTAACTGCCCCCAACACTTTGCAACCTTCATTCACTCTCTGACGTACATCTGCTTCCACTCCACCATTTGCTGCAACAACAGACCCCAAGTACTTAAACTGATCCACCTCCTCAAGTTGACATTCAACCTTGCACCACCTTCCCTTCTCGTACATCTCATAAACCTTACTCTTACCACTTTAACTCTCAACTTCCTTCTCTCACACACACTTCCAAATTCTGTCACTAATCGGCCAAGCTTCTCTTCTGTGTCTGCAACCAGTACAGTATCATCCGCAAACAACAACTGATTTACCTCCCATTCATGGTCATTCTCGTCTACCAGTTTTGATCCTCGTCCAAGCACTCGAGCATTCACCTCTCTCACCACTCCATCAACATACAAGTTAAACAACCATGGCGACATCACACATCCCTGTCTCAGCCCCACTCTCACCGGAAACCAATCACTCACTTCATTTCCTATCCTAACACATGCTTTACTACCTTTGTAGAAACTTTTCACTGCTTGTAACAACCTTCCACCAACTCCATATAACCTCATCACATTCCACATTGCTTCCCTATCAACTCTATCATATGCTTTCTCCAGATCCATAAACGCAACATACACCTCCTTACCTTTTGCTAAATATTTCTCGCATATCTGCCTAACTGTAAAAATCTGATTCATACAACCCCTACCTCTTCTAAAACCACCCTGTACTTCTAAGATTGCATTCTCTCTTTTATCCTTAATCCTATTAATCATTACTCTACCATACACTTTTCCAACTACGCTTAACAAACTAATACCTCTTGAATTACAACTCTCATGCACATCTCCCTTACCCTTATATAGTGGTACAATACATGCACAAACCCAATCTACTGGTACCATTGACAACACAAAACACATTTTAAACAATCTCACCAACCATTCAAGTACAGTCACACCCCCTTCCTTCAACATCTCAGCTCTCACACCATCGTAGTATATGTATGTATAATTATATATCTATATATAATTATATATATGTATTATATATATATATATATATATATATA
>NW_027172093.1:617500-620000 GCF_036898095.1 Palaemon carinicauda | reverse complement strand
CGTGATGAATATAAAATGTATTATAGCCACGAAAGGAAAAATAAAAAAGACTTGATTGTAGTTAGTACTTTCATCCACTCAGGACATTATCAAACTCAGCAATGAAAATACATATACAAAGACATCGTATTTATACAGGAGAAGGGGATCCAACAGCTGTCAGTTTCTTAATAATTCCGGAAAGGTCAGATTTTAGATAAGAGGATAATACTGAATTAACGGAAAACAGACCTGGGCTTAGATTCAAATTTCTACCTTTGGTACAGGAGATTAAAAAGGATTCAACAATATTCCTTTGGAAATAGTCATTTACAGGGATTAATTTTTTTCGCCTCTGACCATCCAATTCTGTGACTTGACCCTGTATAAATACGATGTCTTTGAATATGTATTCTCATTGTTGAGTCTGTTGATGTCCTTAAGGGATGAAAGTAATAACTCCAATCAAGTTTTTTCATTTTTCCTTTCGTGGCTATATATATATATATATATATATATATATATATATATATATATATATATATATGTATGTATATATATGTATATATATATGAATATATATTTATATGTATATGTATATATATACATATATATAATCATATATACATATATATATATATATATATATATATATATATATGTATATATATTTACTGTATATATATATACATATATATATATATATATATATGTATATATATATGTATATATATATACATAAATATATATTCATATATATACATATATATAAATATATCTTCATATATATATATATATATATATATACATATACATACATATATATATATATATATATATATATATATATATATATATATATATCATATATACATGTATATACACATATATGTATATATATATACATATATATATATATGTATATATATACATATATATATATATATATATGTAATTATACATACATATATATATATATATATATATATATATATATATATATATTATATACATATATATATATATATATCATATATACATATATATACATATATATGTATATGCATACATATATATATCATATATACATATATATACATATATATGTATATATACATATATATATATATATATATATATATACATATATATACATATATAAATATATACATATATAAATAAATTTCTACCTCATACCTGGGATCGAACGCTAGCCCCTTCTAATGAAAGGCCAGGTCGAAACCAACCATGTCACGAGAGCCCATAAAAAGAATTGGAACCTGACCGCTACCAGCTGTCCGAGGATTTACCTGGCGAGACATCAGTCTCTTACCAGCGAGTTTTACCCAATTCCCCGGGCCACCACGTGACACAATTGGTAGTAATTCATTCAAATTACCCCTAATGAGTCAATATGGATTAATATCAACACAACATCGTGTTCAAATAGAAATAAATTTCTACCTCATACCTGGGATCGAACGCTAGCCCCTTCTAATGAAAGGCCAGGTCGAAACCAACCATGTCACGAGAGCCCATAAAAAGAATTGGAACCTGACCGCTACCAGCTGTCCGAGGATTTACCTGGCGAGACATCAGTCTCTTACCAGCGAGTTTTACCCAATTCCCCGGGCCACCACGTGACACAATTGGTAGTAATTCATTCAAATTACCCCTAATGAGTCAATATGGATTAATATCAACACAACATCGTGTTCAAATAGAAATAAATTTCTACCTCATACCTGGGATCGAACGCTAGCCCCTTCTAATGAAAGGCCAGGTCGAAACCAACCATGTCACGAGAGCCCATAAAAAGAATTGGAACCTGACCGCTACCAGCTGTCCGAGGATTTACCTGGCAAGACATCAGTCTCTTACCAGCGAGTTTTACCCAATTCCCCGGGCCACCACGTGACACAATTGGTAGTAATTCATTCAAATTACCCCTAATGAGTCAATATGGATTAATATCAACACAACATCGTGTTCAAATAGAAATAAATTTCTACCTCATACCTGGGATCGAACGCTAGCCCCTTCTAATGAAAGGCCAGGTCGAAACCAACCATGTCACGAGAGCCCATAAAAAGAATTGGAACCTGACCGCTACCAGCTGTCCGAGGATTTACCTGGCGAGACATCAGTCTCTTACCAGCGAGTTTTACCCAATTCCCCGGGCCACCACGTGACACAATTGGTAGTAATTCATTCAAATTACCCCTAATGAGTCAATATGGATTAATATCAACACAACATCGTGTTCAAATAGAAATAAATTTCTACCTCATACCTGGGATCGAACGCTAGCCCCTTCTAATGAAAGGCCAGGTCGAAACCAACCATGTCACGAGAGCCCATAAAAAGAATTGGAACCTGACCGCTACCAGCTGTCCGAGGATTTACCTGGCGAGACATCAGTCTCTTACCAGCGAGTTTTACCCAATTCCCCGGGCCACCACGTGACACAATTGGTAGTAATTCATTCAAATTACCCCTAATGAGTCAATATGGATTAATA
>NW_027172093.1:607500-612500 GCF_036898095.1 Palaemon carinicauda | reverse complement strand
TTCTGATGACTTTGGTGTTGATGCCTTTGGGAAAATCTTTGATAAAGAGAGATTATGTTTTATAGGATTTTCTGGAAAATGCAAGTTCATGAAGCTTTTGTCCTGAAATCTTTTCTGTAGCATAGTATGGTTTTTTTCAGAAATTATTTTAGATTTATAAGAAAAGCGCTCTTTGAACTTGTGTGCGAGTAGAATAGTATGATAAAATTCTATTTAGTGTAAGAAAGATGCAACTCTTAAAAAATCTTAAAATCAGGTATATTGGGTATCTTATAACCCAAAAGGATTTTATCTGTGCCTATAATCTCATAAGAAATCAAACCAGTAGAATTGTAATAGTCCCTACCTTACATTTACAGATTTGCTTTAAAATCTCTCATTCTTTATTACCCAAATATTCTAGAAGAAATTTTCCATAAAAAGCAACTAGCATTAGTAAAGGGACACATATCTAATTTTTGGTCATGATCTTACTGTGAATTGCTAAAGAATGATTTTCTTACTTGTCTTCTTTTCTTATTGGCAGGTGTTTCCAGCCAACATAAATTCCCATGAAATTCGGCATAACTACGTGGAACCTCCTCTTGTTGGAAGATTCGTGAGGGTCCATGTTGTGGACTGGCATGCTCATCCATCACTGAGATTAGAATTACTTGGATGTCAAGGTAAAAATTCCATGCTGTCTTTGTACCTATGAGGCCAACTTGATGCTGTTTCTGCTTTTGATCTGGAAGTCTTAGATAATCTCTAGTTTATTAACCACCGTTTTCCAGGAAGGTAACACTAGTGTCGAAATGGAGTCGGCATATTCATCTCAACTGATCAGGAAAAATTTAAGAATTAAAGCTCTATATAAGGATTTATTTAAGATTCATTAATGAAACATATTAGACACAAAAATTTTGAAATTCGGAGATGATGTATCCTTAAAAAAAAAAAAATAAAAAAAAGCACTGCTTTTACCACTGCATATAACTTATAGTACATTATAGAGACTTAAAAATTTGAATGCTGGTTTATCCTAAAAATAATTGTTATTGATTTATTTTAATTTACTTCGTTATCTTTGTCAGTATCTTTTGTATGAAGTAACTATGTGGTAGATAAACTCAGAGTTTTTCTTTCTATTCGTATGAAGGGGCTGGGGACATGTTCATGCACTTGCTCTTTTACTATAATTCTCTCAGATTTTGAATTTCCAGGTTAATGTATCAAACTGTATTAACCTATATATATATATATATATATATATATATATATATATATATATATGTGTGTGTGTGTGTGTGTGTTTATAATCATCATCATCATTATCATCATTGCTTACGCCTATTAACACAAAGGGCCTCGGTTAGATTTCGCCAGTCGTCTCTATCTTGAGCTTTTAATTCTATACTTATGCATTCATCTTCTCCTACTTCACGCTCCATAGTCCTAAGCCATGTAAGCCTGGGTCTTCCAACTCCACACGTAACTTGTGGAGCATAGTTAAATGTTTGGTGAACTAATCTCCCTTAGGGAGTCCGAAGAGCATGCCCAAACCATCTTAATCTACCCGTCATCATGATCTAATCCTCATATGACACTCAAGAAATCTCACTTATAAACACATTTCCTTATAAGTTAGCACACCAGAAGACCATGGAATGCGGTGGAGCAAAGCTCCTCCATCTAATACATATTTTACTTCACTGTTAGTGTTTCTTGGTCAGCTTCTCTTAATTCAGACCAGATGCCACTGGCAAAACCTGATTTCTGGGCTTCCCTCATCATGAGAGATTAATCGAACAGGGCAGGTGGATAAATACATCATTCGAAGTTGAACATATACGAATATGATGCCTTTGTTGAAATCACCAACCGCTGATGTGCTCACTATTAATCGTAGTTGCCAATTTTGTTGCTATAGTTGTTACTTGGTCAGTGCGCTTAAAAATGTTCTTAGTAACTGGTTCTTTTGTTCTCTTATTCAATATGCTCTCACATATAGTTTTCTTATTATTCACATATACTGAACTACTGGTATGTATTCCTATTATGATAATCCTCAGCTGCGAACCACCTGTCTCAAAATCAAAGGGATAGTTTTCTTATTATTCATATCTACTGAACTACTGGTATGTATTCCTATTATGATATTCCTCTGCTGCGAACCACCTGTCTCATAATCAAAGGGACTCTTATCAAAAGGAGTAGCAATGTACTCGTATCTTTCGTGTCACGAGCCCGGCGAGCTTTACTCATTTCTTTACTTTGTTCGCCACCATCTTATCTGAACCCTGTAAGTTCTTGCATTGTCCTTTAAACCCCTGAACATACAGGCAAGGACATCAGTCAGGTCAATGTCTGTTTCTCATTCATACCTGATCCTCTTGTTTTGCCACCTCTAGTTTTCTTGTTATGCATCAAAACCTGTTCAATCATCAGATCTGTGGATAATCCTGCCCATGTTCTATCACTCCTTCGAAAAATAGGAAACCCTCTTGTGAACTTCTCATACAGATCTGAATGACTTCACTCTAAGATGACAATTTCTTGCAGGTAAATCCTGGTGGATTTAGCATAAAGATTATTCCCTGATGCAGCCAAATTTGGAAGCATTTCAATTACTGCTTGCAGATGCAACTCCCAGTGGCCTAGGTGTTTAACTTTAATTAATTTCATCAGGATTTGTATCATGCTCATATACTGAAGCCACAGTTTAGCAGTACGGTCAGTAAGGGATGCTGGCTTCTCGCAAAAAGGCTGCTGAATAAGGTAAATCACCTCAGAGGAGCAAACATCTGAAACTGTAACAGACCCATCATTTTTCATTAGTATATCATACATCTGTTCAGCTTCAGCAACATCTGGATGTAATCATGGATTGCTATCAATAGTTTCACTTGTTGGAAGGCATAGGAACATCTTAAGACTTGACAAGGAGAATGTGGGAGAGTGCAGCATACAACAACAACAACAACAGATGGCCTCATATTGCTCTGGAAATGGCTTTGCCACTTAGCATATGGCCAACAGCTTGAAGAGCGAATATCAGCTGCAGTAAGACACTTAAGCCTGCACCAGCCATGAGATGGCCAATACTCTCTAAGAAACTCATAGTGGTGTGAAGTTCACCAAGTCGAAGGACTACATTCTTTAATGGGCTGCCTACTAGCTGTGCATAAATGATACCGAGTGCTTTGAAGTATAAAGGCTGATCAAATGTAATGACTGGTGTAACATTATGATGCTTAGCATGTTCAGTAATGCTGAATATGCATGTTGTGTCATTATAGCTCATATCAATTAATGGCAAGAATAACGTGGACGACTTTCCAGGATGTATTCTATCATGCAAGAATTGTAGAAGGCCTGCCCATGAAGGTTGATATGAACTGAATAGTAGTGATATTTGCCAAAGTACATCTATATTGGATGTAGCATCACTTGCAGCCACAAATGGGATAAGATCATACTTCAACTGTGTTAGAGGCTCTTTATCTTCCTGGCAGTATTGTATATTTATGGTACCTGTGTGTGAAATATCTTGAGAAGTGACATTGACTTAAGGGACTGCCTGGTGTGACTTGGTTCCTAGTGTAACCATAGAAATGATGCACATTCCATGGAATGTGTTATGGTCATCAAGTGTTTTGACATTGTGGTCAACATTATCTGCTGCATTCTGAACAACTTCATCTCCATAAGATGGAATATCTCTTCCATGATTAACAACAGCACCCGTTTCAAAACTTTTCAGATCACTGTAAGAAATACAAAATCCATGCCTATGTAAGGAATCAATTAAGAAACATAATGCAAAGTAGTGATGAAGCTGAATACACAGAGTCAACTGTAGAGGAGCAAGGATAATGCGGGGTCTAGTTGCTTGTACGGTAGCCTGCCCAATTGGTTCAATTTTTACTGCATCTTTGTTGTTGACAATACCTTCCAGTAATACCTTCAAACTCTGAGGTACGTATGGTAATACCTTCTCCACACTCTCTACTTCATAGGTTGCAAAAGATGTATCCATAGCTTTGATGTTCTCCCTCATAAATCTAGACGCTGCTTCAATATTTTTCTGCTTCTCATCCCCTGATATACTGCTGTGAAACTTTAATAAGATACTCTCAGCTGTGCGACTCATTTTTGCTACGTTTTCCTTCCTGTTAATAGTTGTTACTGTAACATTGTCTCCAAAATACTCTTTCAATTTCCTTTTCATGTGCTTGTGACTGTTTGGGCCTGCTCCAGATCCCTCAAGGAATTCAGGCATTTTGACAATCAAGTCATCAAATTTGGTCTGTTCATCATCATTCTCCATGAGATAGTGGGTGACTTTCAGGAATGCTTCTGTCTGCTCTTCTAGTGATGGACGACCACTATGCTTGGATTTTGAAGGACATCCTACTTACTGCTTCTTCTTTGCTGTATCTGCTGGAGTAGGATACTTCTGAGGAACAGACTTCCCCTAACAAAATGCTACACTGCATTGCCGATGGTAAATGACATCGGCACCTGGAAGGTCATGCACATGCATTAGTCTATCACACACACGTCTAGCCCAATCATCGTCTCTAAGATGAAGATCATCTAAAAGAGTTTGTTGTGCACACTTGGCCACAACTTAGTGAAATTCAGTCCTTCATTCCTAACCTCAGAAATATGAGTTCCACAAAAAAAGACTGTCTGTTTTGAAGCTGAAAGGTTGTGCTGACGACCTGCGTTTAAAACCAGCAGTGATGCTATTATCGGAGGGGTTTTTCTTTGCCTTTGCTATATTTGTAGTATAAGCAACGACAATTTTAATGCACTGTTTGGCCTGGCTTTACACTGATGTCATCGTTTATCTGTTTACTACATAGGTTGACGGCTTTAGCGCCTTTTTTTCGAAGGAGTACCGTTAGCTTCCCATTGTCAAGCTGCTGACGACATAATGGGCAACTATCATCCATCATTCTCTTCAGATCATGTAAAAAGGAAAATAGTTTTGTTTATAATACTATGCTTTGGGA
>NW_027172093.1:590000-602500 GCF_036898095.1 Palaemon carinicauda | reverse complement strand
CTGAAGATCTGAAGCATAGAGGTGGAAAAAAATCCACGGATTCACAACGCCACATATGAAGATCTTCTGTGTTCAGAAAACTGGAAGATATCAACGAAAAATCAAATTTTTTATTCATAAATAAACTACCTTGGGCAACTTTACACCGAGAAGAGGCCCAGTGTGGATTAACTCAAATAGAGTGATTAATTAGATTTCGTTAGTTAGTTTTTATAGAAAACTAGGAGTACAGGGGAAACAGGTGACTTTGATGGTTATTACGACTTGCCTTTTAGCTACTTGAACTCAGAGCACAGGGGAAATCGTAGACCCCAGTGGTTATTATGATTGGCTATTTAGCTACTCAGAAATCTCGGAGCACAGGGGAGACAGTTGTCTTCGGTGATAATTATGACTGGCTTTTTAGCTACTCAATAAACTCGGGGCACAGGGGAAGTAATAGACTCCACTGGTTATTACGATATGCTATTTAACTACTCACACTTGGAAGACAAGAAAAACAGTTGACTCTGTTGGTAATTATGATTGGCTATTTAGCTACTCAGCAAAATCAAAACATATGAAAAACACCACACACTCTTGGTTATTACAATTAGGTATATAGCTGCTCAACAAACTCGGGGCAAGTTTTAAGACCTGTCCACACGATTGAGCATGCCCGACGGGCAAACAGTGATACCAGACCACAATAGTTAGTAAGAATGAGGGTTAATGACGTCAGAAGCGGGAAAACAACAGGCAGGGATCTGGCATCATACAGTGTTGCCAGATCCCTGCCTTTAGTTTTCCTGCTTCTGACGTCATCAACCCTCATTTTAACTAACTATTTTGGCCTGGTATCACTGTTTGCCCGACGGGCATGCTCGATCGTGTGGACAAGTCTTTAGACTTAATAAACTACTCAAAATAAGTCCTACCCCTCAGGTTTAGTCTTGGATGTAGATGATCTATTTATTAGTTTATTCCTGTGAAGTAATTAAGTATGAGGATCAATAAAAAACAAGCCTAAGGTATTCATATATTTTGCTTTTATGAAACACATGAAAAGCCATTAACATTTACCAGGCTATTTGTAATGATATATAAACTATATCAGAATAATGGTGTGGGAGCTGATTTTAGAATATAATATAAAATGACGTTAGAAAGAAATTTCTTTAATATCAATAACTGATAAACATTAAGGATTCTTCTCTTTCTATTGTAATACATGAATTAGACCATGTAGAAAATAATTGCTATTTTCTTAAAACGATATTACACGATTTCATTGCAATACCAACATTGAATTTGTGTAACAGATCGCCACATATTTCAGTGATTTCATGTATTCACCAACGTTCTCAGTGATTACACCGATTCACTGAAAAGTTTAGTGATGTCAAGAAATCACTGACCTAGACTGGGCTATAGTATTACGAAGGAGTTCCAAAAAGTTACCTCTTGCTCTGTCAGTTAGCTCAATTGAAACGTTATCATCTAATTCCAAGTCAGGATATTGTTTTAATAGTGGATTAATGTTAACAGGGACTAAATCATATCCCCTTAATAAACTCTCAGGAGTTATCGGCTCAGACAAAATCCCACAAGGCTTCCTTAAGAGCAGTGGGTCTACTATTAAACATGTGTATTGCTTAAACTAATCTAACCTAACCTCTCAAAAATTCAGTTTCTTATCTCTTACACATTATTTCGAATTGCACATTAGTGTCTTTGTTACTTTTCACAACTTTCCACCATTGAGCCCAAAGGTCTATGTCCCTTGAAAAACTGATGAAAATGAACAGGTTTTATACCATTCTCTTCAAAATAGGAATTAACCTTAGGATCCTTCACAAAATCCAGGATAACATTAGCGCCATGCAGCCCATATCGGAAATTAACAATTCTGGTATCCCATATTGTAAACATTGGAAAGCTTTCGATATTCATTAAAGGTCATATTCATACACAGATTTAAATTTAGGGCCCTACTCCATGTACTTTTAAGGATTATCTGGGGGATTCTCTCTAAAATTAAGGTATGAATTTTGGTTTACCTTATTACAGTACTTCAATTATTGAAACGTCTACATGTTTCATAGCTTTTTAAAACTTTTTTGAAAGTAGAAAAATACCATGGTATCCAAGAATTTTTTTATTTCAGATAGCAGGGAATAGCACACTTTGTGTGCAAATCTCTCATGATAATTCTCAATAATTAAATGAGTAGACTATCTTTGGAAAGTAAGATGGGAAACCTGCATCTACTGTCCTTTAATTTGTCTACTTTGCTACGTACTTGCAAGAGCCCTTCCTTATCAATGTAAAGGTTAAGTTGTCCAATGATCTTGGGTAATTCTTCAAGTAAATATCGGCTGGAATCAAAATAATTGAATACTTCCAGAAAGCGATGTCTTAGTTCTTTCAACAATGTGAGACATCTGGCATTTTAAGACAACTAGCACTTGCCAAAAAATTATGTCCAAAATTATGAACATTCAAATCGGCTAACTTGTCAGGATGCTTGGATTTAATCTTGAGTTTGTATTTATTTTCATATGTTAACACACGTGTATGTCAGGATAAGTTTGTGAACATCTGAATTTTACACATTCTTCCAGGGATAGACTTATTGATATATCAGGGCTAGAAAGAGTAAATACTAAAGTTTCTTGTCTACTAGTCTCCTGTCTAGGGTTAGTCTTCAGTACTCCAGGACTTGAAAAGTAATTTATTTTCAATAGCTGTTTGTATGACAGGCAGTGAGTAATGCAATCAGCCGGATTGACTCCCCTAGAAATAAAGCTAAATGTTATTGATAAAACATGACTTGGTAACAATCATTTAACAATATATCGCTAGACTAATCCCAAATGTCCTGGCTATTAATGCATTTAAATAAGTTAAGAGTTACTGTGTTCATGTAATAAAGCACCTAGTACTGAAGTGACAACACTTAGAGCAGTGTCCAAATAATTTAGCAGAAGTTGTTCTCGATAACCTCGTAAGGTCATCCCTTATCGACGAGCTTGCAGTGCATTACAGGTACCTGCTATATTATTAAGCAGCGGTTTTGGTTTTTGCCTTTACCGCTGAAAAGCAGTTCTCAATTGGATTAGGGAACGGAGTATGGGGGTACATACTTGAAAGATCTCATAGGAAACCTATCGGCATTATCACTATGGCACTGAGCATTATACATGATGATAAGTGGGTTGAACTCATCGAAGATAATCTCCAAGTTGAGTACAAAATTATTAAATTTTTGCTAGGTAGCGGTGCGTGTAAATCTCAAAATAAACTAGTCCAGCTCTATTGGAAATTGCCGCTAGCAACATGATTTTACAGCCTCTCTGTCCGCCAGCTATTTGCATAGCTCGCTGGCCTATAGGGGCTCTACCATAAGTCCTCTTAGTGTATAAATTATATCCCATTTTGACAATGGAGATCCTATCTTCCTGCAAATGTCTTGCGTACATGTCATGTGCATACTTTACCCTTGCATCTTTGACACGTTCCGAGTTTCTTTCTTGTGTTACGTTTTCACACATTTTTAGTGTGACAAGTTCATATTCTAAGGCTCTTGCAACAATTGAATCAGACACACGGGGTTTTCTGGTAAATGTATCTCGCAATGTTTGATTCAATTCCCTTAAAGTTAAGGTTGGTGTACTTTCTACCAACAACACTAGAAAGTTTATGGAGTAGCTGGTTAGCTGCCTCTTTCTTCCTGGGGTTCTAACTTCTCTCGCATGAACTTTGTCTTGAAGTAGAAAGTCTATGGAGTAGCTGGTTAGCTTCCTCTTTCTTCCTGGGGTTCTAACTTCTCTCGCATGAACTTCATCTTGAAGTAGAAAGTCTATGGAGTAGCCTGTTAGCTGCCTCTTTCTTCCGGGGGTTCTAACTTCTCTCACATGAACTTTATCTTGAAGCAGAAAGTCTATGGAGTAGCTGGTTAGCTTCTTTTTTCTTCCTGGGGTTCTAACTTCTCTCGCATGAACTTTATCTTGAAGTAGAAAGTCTATGGAGTAGTTGGTTAGCTGCCTCTTTCTTCCTGGGGTTTTAACTTCTCTCGCATGAACTTTATCTTGAAGTAGAAAGTCTATGGAGTAGCTGGTTAGCTTCTTCTTTCTTCCTGGGGTTATAACTTCTCTTGCATGAACTTTTATCTTGAATTTGATGTCGCCTAATGATTTGGTATGCAGCCGTCCAATTACCCCCAAGTTCTCTTGCTGTTGTTAAGAAATCTTCACTGTTTTCATACTGTACTTCTCTATGATGCGATTGCTGCCAGTGTCACAAAAGTGACGATAATTGCTTTGCACCTTCGAGCTTTGAGTGTTGTATATAGTAAAACCCAAATGAACAGTACCTTGCTTGAAGTTATACTCGGGCACACTATTCTATCTAATGTTTCCTCTCCTCCTCTTGTTTTGTTAAAAATTCTATAGTTTATATATGAGATATTTATTCTAATGTTAGTGTTCTTAAAATATTTGATTTTTCCTTGTTTCCTTTCCTCACTGGGTTATTTTACCTGTTGGAGCCCATGGGCTTATAGCATTCTGCTTTTACAACTAGGGCTGTAGCTTAGCAAGTAATGATAATAATAAAGACAGTATGGTACTGAATGTCTCTTTCTACGTCACATTACAAAGTCCCCTCACATAGGCTATAATAGAAGCTGGTAAATGGAATACCAGTAGCTTACTTGCAAGTTACGGGTCTTGTAGATTCATATGTATTGCTTCTAGAAAGAAAGTGATCGTTGTAAAATATATTTGCTGTTTGTATAGGTTATGATAATAATTGTGATGGAATGTCAAACTCAGTTGCATTTGTCAATCTTAAAACCTAAATTGTCAATTACGTAACGACCAATGTGTGATATCTTTTTCTGACCATCATTGACTTGTTGGAAGTGTCATTAGTTTCCTGATTTGTCAGTCTATTTTGACGAATTCATAGACATTTGTGACAGTTTTCAATTTCACATACTGAAAAATAGGTTGACAGACCAGACAACAAATGGCACTTCCAACAAGTCAATGACAATCAGAAAAAAAATATCAAAGACCAATCATAAACATTATCACTACCATTCACAATCACCCTCAAGCAGAAATAAACAAAATTGTATTTGTTGATGAAATAGATAAAACTTCCAAAGCTAGTAGAATAAAAAACAGATAAATTCCAGTGCTCGAACACATTGTCTATGGCTGCAGTCAAATAAAAAAAATCATTCGCTTAAGATATTCAACACTATCCCAACCTAGCTATAAAAAGTAAGCAAACAACCTCACTTATACAATTCTCTCTCTCTCTCTCTCTCTCTCTCTCTCTCTCTCTCTCTCTCTCTCTCTCTCTCTCTCTCTCTCTCTCTCTCTCAAATGGATTTGACAGAGCCAAAAGCAAAAAACAAAAAAAAATGATCCTCCACAAACTTCCCCCCTTACCTTGCCAAATCCTTCACACAACACCTACCTATCTTGTTTATTATTCCGTTGCAGTCGAGGACAGGAACTGGGCCTTCGTATATTCTCTCATTCACTTCTTCCATATCTCTATCATTCATTGTACTATTCCGATTCTCGTCTATACTCCTATCATCTAATATATCATGCACTATCCCATCTACTTCATTATCATCTGAGCCTAAAATCTCCCTTATTTCCCTTTCATTAAAACCATTTCCTACTCTAACAAAAGAATCATTCATACTACTTATCATTATTCTATCTCTCACTCTCGTTTTTGTCATACTTTCTTCTACATCATCTGACAAAAAAACCCTCACACCATAGGTATCATTCATACTCAGCCACGTTTCATGTGTATTAATACATTTAGCTTCCATTCTCACCAGTATATTTACACACTTGTCATGCCTGTTCTAATTCCCACCTATACCTACAAATTTTCCCTGAACTTTATCCATACTAAAATTTTTCAAACGCTTCTTTTTCCTATATTCAACTAACACTAATTGCTTATTTTCTAGCCCTAACTTCCTACACATACTAGGTTCATAATTACTCATTTTCAAACATTTATTCATCCCATTTTCATGAACATTGATCCTGTTCCTCCACAAATACAGAAGTATTCACTCAGCTGAAACCTCTTATTATCTATTTTCCAGAGCATTCTGGCTGGCGTAATCCCTTCTTCCTGCAAACACTAGCTATATGCCCATCTACCCCACATTCAGTACACTTAGCACACTGCTCCTTGCACATCTTCGCATAATGCCCATCCTTACCACAGTTGCCGCAAATCACATTTGTACGATTACTCCTGCATCCACTTGCTATAAGCCCAGTCATACTACATTGATAACACTTAACCACTTTTTCTTTCTTTCTTACACTCACTATTACGATGTCCTGTCTCGCCACACCCGAAACACTCTCCTAATGCCCATGTTAATAATTCTATTTATGCCCTACTTTCCCATACCTATAACACGTGTCTTCACGAATACCACTACCTGACTTACCTGGCTGCGCACTAGCAATCCTATCTCTCCACAGCTGATTTCCCTATCTAAACCATTCATTTGTCCTTATGGGTATTCCTTCATTACTCACCCTAATACTCCTATCTACTACACTATTATCTTCCCTCATTTGCCCTCTCATAACAGTATCTCTAAAACTACCAAATTCTGGCACACTTTCCTCTATTCCAGTTTTTACACTGACGGATTTACTTTCTTCCATACATCTTATCTAACTCGTAATCCTCAACTATCTCTAAAATATCATCCCATGCCAATCACTTTCTCGTACACTTTATTTTTCCTTCCGTTTCAAATTAATAAACTCACATACATTTTCTGCTACCGTACACAAAAACTTCATTAGTTCCTTATTCTCATTCATGCCTTCGTTCCCATACTTTTTTCTAGCCAACGTGTTTAACCGACAAACATACATTGATATCACTTCAGTCATATTCTTCGCACCTCATCAAAATCGTTTTTATGCTTATACCTAGCACTCCCTTTCATATGTTTTACCTGCTCAATTATTCTCTTTTTCACGCTTTCATCCCCTTACATCGTCAGCAAATAACCTGTCAAATATTCTCCTAACTCCCTAGCCCAAACTCTCTTACTATCACCATACTTAGCCTGACAAAACCTTTCATACTCCCTAAAAGATCATATACATCCCCACTGTTATGTTCATTAAATCTTTCACACCGAGGTACCTCTCTCATGAACACTCTTACATACTTCAACTTCATTCTCACTACTATCTTCACTGCCTAATCTTTTCGTTTCCTTCTTCCTCATTTGAATACAAAGAATCTAAATCCACACTCAAATTCCTATCTTTAATCCTTCCCTTCTTAACTTTTTCTTTCTTACCACTTTCATCCATTCATGATTATCCTCTCTCATCCTGACCCTTTTTCTTTTCATTCTTCACATTACTTTTACCTTTCTTCTCATTCTTCCTATCAACTTTCTGTTCATCCTTACTATTTCTTACCCCTTTACCTTCACTATCACTACCACTGCATTCAACATTATCCCTTACCTCAGCCTTCTCTTCCTTTAACCGAAGCAGACCCATCATAGCTTCCATTCGTTTCTCCATTCGTTCCTCATTTTCTTGCATCCTCATCTCAAAGACTTCTTCCACTCTTTCTACAAATCGCACAAGCTCCCCTAGTTTCTTTTGTATCTCCTCATTCTCACAAGTCAACCTCGCATTCTCTACAGATAACTTCTCTTTCTCTACTGACAACTTCTCTCTTTCTCTACTTAACTGTAATTCCTACCTTTGTTACTTGTTTTGCTCTCCCATTTTCATAAATCTTAAATTTAATTCTAAATCCTAATCCTTCCCCTTGTCCAACAGCCAAGTTCCTTTTCCACCTCGGTAGTCCCTATTCGGGCTCCAAAATAATGTGGCGGGATGTCACATATAATTCCCACACCCTTAATCACACTAACACACAAATTGTCCCACAACACAAACTCTCCCCTTACTTTCACGTCAACTGGACTATTGGACAGAAGGAACATTAAAACAAATCATAACCTTAAAACTATGTTTCGCACAAATTAAATAATCACTTAATAATAAAATCAATTGCATTCAAATAAAGCTCGATCCTTTAACACTACAATCCTTTAAAAACAAACACCAACATTCAAAGAAAAACTGGTAACATTTAAGGCTAAATAAAAAATAAAGTCAATAACATTCAATTAAAAATAAAGCTCTAACAAAGCATAAAATTAAACCCACATCACAACCAAAATCAGTATACAAGTGTTTATATATATATATATATATATATATATATATATACATATATATATATATATATATATATATATATGTATATATACATATATATATATATATATATATATATATATATATATATATATATATATATATATATATATATATATATATATGTGTGTGTGTGTGTGTGTGCGTGAGTGTGTATATATATCAACGACAATGGCATCTAATACTGAATTCTACCTTGGGAATATATATCCAATGATATTCATTTATGGTAATAGCTTCTGGCTGGGCAGAGATTCAAACTCGTGCCACTCAGCCGAAACCATGCCTGCGAGGACTCTACCAACTAAGCTATCAAGTTTATTAAAAGTCCTCGTACATATCCCTGTCGAATTCAGGAATCTGTGAGTTTGCAACATGTGGCCATTCAAGATGAATATATATCACTAACACTCGTGATTTTGATCAATGTAAATATCAACCAAAGTTGGTTTTCTATACACAGTGAAATATCCTATCAAGAATGCAGAAGACTCTATTTAGAAATTCAATAGATTGAATATCCAGGTAAGCAATCTATTACTCTTAAAGTCTTGACGTAGAATTACTACATACAAAGATGTGCTAGGTTTCTTGAGTGAAAAATTAATCCACTATGAAGATCACTTCCCCCTTGGTATTGAAAAAAATAATCAAGTCGGTTAAACTCTGTGTGACAAATAACGTATTCTCTTTCAATGGTAATTTTTACAAGCAAAAATTTGGTTGTAGTATGGGCAGCCCGGTATCCCCACTTTCAATCAATCTCTATATGGAGTTCTTTGAAACGGAAATTCTAACCTCGATTAAACCTACTAGCATGGTTTGGCAGTGCTATGTTGATGACATTTTCACGTGTTGGGATGATAGCTGGGGAGATTTTAATATATTTTTCAATAATCTCAGTTCCCTAGTTCCTAGCATGAAATTTAATATTGAATGGGAAAAAGATGAAGAATTATCTTTTTTGGATATATTGATTATAAGGGAATCGTCATGGTACAATTTCACTGTGTATAGAAAACCAACTTTCTCTATATCCTAAATTCATTTCTTTAGTTATAACGACATTTCTGTAAAAAATGGAGTAGCTTGTAATCCATTTCTTAAAGGCTTGAGAGTCTGTTCCCAAGCTTACTTAAGTAAAGAATTCGAAATCATTTGTAAACTACTCGCCCAGCTATTCTACCCGACGTATGTCATAGAGAAGGCCATCGACAAAGCCAACACTATATTATAAAGATCATGATGTTACTAACCAAACGTATTTTAAAGGTAAGATAAAACTCCCATGTATGGAAGGTATTAGAAATATAACAAATAATATTAAAACTGAGAACCCCCCCTTTTTTTTTTTTTTTTTTTTTTTTTTTTTCTTTTTTTTTTTCTCCTTCATATCCCAAGACCATAGGAAGCGCCCTTATTAATGTTGATCAAAACAAAAGAAATATGGAATCCGGAGTTTATAAAATACCATGTGGAGATTGTGAAAAAGTCTATGTTGGACAAACGGGCCGTTATCTATCTCAAAGATTATCCGAACACAAAAGATCTGTTAGGTATGGCCATAAAAACTCGGGGATTTTCGTTCACCTTAGATTTAGGTCACTAGTTTAAATGGAGTGAGTCATCTTTGCCTTTTAATAGTACCTGTCCGTACAGAATGAAGATCCTGGAATCAGCCATCGTAAATCAATCAAACACAATGAACCTATCCGGCGGGCAATGGAAAGCTGACATTAAGGACAACACTAATCTCATGCCAATTATTAAAAGGATAATCCACCGAGACCGACCGCCAGATATGCATCAGAGGTAAGACATCCTCAGAGCGGCTCAAGAATATGAAGACGCATCTGGATGGCACCTGGATGGAATTAAATTGGGCTAATCCATCCAGAACAATTGGAAAAACCCTTTTGCTGTCATATATAAATCGTCACTGTGCACTCTATTCTCCTACGGGCCGACCAAGGGAAAGAGCCGTGCCAACAAGAAGAGTTGGCTGTAATACACTACGAACTCTATTCTTCATTTTTATTTATACCCTGAAGAGGGCCAGTGTGTATGGGTCGAGATATAGTGATTTATTTATAATTCCTTCGTTTCTTTTATGGGCCTTTTTGAAGAAACATGTTAAACTGTTCGATTACAGTTATAAGTAAGACACACACACACACACACACACACATATATATATATATATATATATATATATATATATATATATATGTATATAATTTTATGGCTATCTATAAATATGCACAATCACGCACACACACACACACACACATATATATATATATATATATATATATATATATATATATATAATTATATGGCTATCTATAAAAATGCACACTCACACACACACACACACACATATATATATATATATATATATATATATATATATATATAATTATATGGCTATCTATAAAAATGCCCACACAGACACACACACACACACACACACACATATATATATATATATATATATATATATATAATGCCCACACACACATATATATATATATATATAGATAGATAGATAGATAGATAGATAGATATACATAAATATATATCATTAGTCATATCTAGTCCACTGCATGACAAATGCCTCACATATGTCTTTCTCGCATCTGGTCATGGTCTTTCTATGCCTGTCTATACCAGCAATTTTTTATATAACTCGTTAATTCATCGTATTCTTTTCCTTCCCCATTCTTTTATAGTAATC
The DNA here is from genome assembly GCF_036898095.1 of Palaemon carinicauda. Lineage (NCBI taxonomy): Eukaryota > Metazoa > Arthropoda > Malacostraca > Decapoda > Palaemonidae > Palaemon > Palaemon carinicauda. Next base: position 591,463 of record NW_027172093.1, on the reverse strand, counting down.
TCTAGGGACGCATTCTGTTACTCGTCCATGTTTGATCTGTCATTATCATTATATGTCTTAACCATGTCTTGACTTTACTTTTCTCTCGTATCCATGTTGCTCTTTTTCTGTCTCCTAGTATTATTCCCTTCATTATCCTTTCCATGCCTCTTTGAGTTGTAACTAGCTTATGTTTTAAGCTTTTGGTATGACTCCAAGTTTCTGATGAACAAATTAATACTAGTAGAGTCATCTGATTAAATACATATTTTAGAGTAAGTTGTATTTTACGTTTCATCTCATGTTGTTAACCAAAAGATCTCCATCCCATGATTATCCTGCTTTTAAGTTCGGTCTCTGTCCCGGGGAAACATTCTCAGTCCTAAATACGTATATTCATCAACAATCTAGAAGTTCGTCCATAACTCTTATTTGTTGTCTCTCTGAATTTTCATGGAACCTTATCTTAGGTTTAGTCATATGCATTTTCATTCCTACTTTTCTGCTTTCTCTATTCAAATCTTATACCATCTTTTGTAATTCCTCCCATAAATAACTAAAAAGAATTATATAATATTCAAATCTTAAGTTGTTTAGGTATTCCCAATTAATATTGATTCCCAAAGATTTCTAGGAATGTTTTGAATAATTTAGCAGAATTTGGTTTCCCTATCTAACTCCTTTGTCAACTGTGATTCTTCCACTATCTTTATGTAGTTTTAGGATTGCTGTACTTACTGTATAGATATCTTCCTGTGTTCTAACATAAGATTTATCTATCCTTTATCTTTGAATTGCATTCTTTACTTCTGAAGTTTTGACAGAATCAATAATTTTCTCGTTGTCTATAAATGCCACACATGGTGGTTTTTCATATGTTAATTTCTCCATTAGCTGGTTAATTACATGGAAATGGTCAGTTAAATATCCACATCTAAATCCTGCTTCTCTCTTGTTTAATTCAATTATAAGTGTCTTTCTAATCGGCCTAATATGATCTTTGTAAATATTCTATATATTACTGAGAGCTGATTTATTGGTCGATATTTTTCAGGTCTTTTATGTCTTTCTTTTTTGAATTAGTATAATAGAAAGTTTTTCAAAGCTGCAGGTATAGAACATTCTTGCACACATTTTGTGTAAAGTTTAGAAAGTTTTTCTAACATGAAATATCCTCCATCAAATATTAAATCAATTGCTAGGCCATCTTTTCCTGCATGTTTTCCTGTTTTCATGCCTCTTAATGCTTTTTTATTTCCCCTATTGTTACGTTTGGTACCAGCTCAGGTGTGTCATTATTTCTATTGGCAAATGTATTTCTCATATCACACTTGTATAGCAACAAAAATCACTGGCAGTTGGGCTCTAGCTAGATAAATAGAATCCTAATCGTATGTTATCGCATCACTCGTTTATCCAATGAATGGGTCTGTCATTTGTTTTCTGTAGATCTACATCATAACATGCAGATCCCAGTGGCCAGC
>NW_027172093.1:580000-585000 GCF_036898095.1 Palaemon carinicauda | reverse complement strand
AAATTATTTTCCACGAAGGGACAGAGATTATTACAAAAAGCTAAGGGTAAACGATAACGATGTTTTTTGCCATTATTACCAAGTAACCATTTACCAATTTCACCGATTATTTTTTGCTCATCAGTCATTAGTGATTAAGTTTCATGATAATTATCGCAAGTCAGTCACTAGCTCTAACCATTATTTTCAGGTAATCAATGGTTTTATTATGTTTTATTTAAAGAAAAACATAGTCTCGTCAATAAAGTATTCCATAGACTAAATTTTGGATTTATCTGTGAAAATTGAATGAAAATATCATTTTTACGCAGCCCTCATAAATAATGCAAGGTTCTTTATTTGAATTGCAAACTGGTATTTCTGCTGTAATAAGATTTAAGAGTGATCAAAGGAAGAAAACCCTTAACACGATATGTATCTGTCCTTATGACATATTTTTTCAAGCAGATATCAGGAAAATTATTCGTTTCTATCAATGTCTTATAATTTCTAAAATAATGATTTCAAATCGACTATAAGCTGTGTAAAAGTTAGCATAGAAGATTTAAGACAAATACATTTTTTTTTTTTTCTCAAGGCTTCGAGAGTCCCCAACTGTCTGAGCGCAAAGGACCAAAATTGTTCCCTGAACGATTTCTCGTGTACAACAATTACATTATTCTAACTCCCACTTGTATTACATACACGCAAAGTACTATTCATTAACTTGTTTGTCTATATATTTACACCGCATGCATCGTATTTTAGTCTATATTTTAATAATCTGTATATTGACAAATATTTCAAACTTCTTTAGTATGTATGTGTATATGTATGTCTGTCTGTATTTATGTAGGTTTGTATGTATGAATGTACTCTAGTTCGTACATCAAAAGAAACGTGTGTGTCTGCCTGTCTGTCTGTATGTATGTATGTATGTATGTATGTATGTACTCTAGTTCGTACATTAAAAGAAATATGTGTATGTTTGTCCGTGTATGTATGTATGTATGTATTTATTTTTGTATGCATGTATGTATGTATATATGTATGTACTCTACATCGTACATGAAAAGAAACACATGTATGTATGTATGAATGTACTCTAGTTCGTACATCAAAAGAAACATATGTGTGTCTGTCTGTCAAAAGAAGCGATTAATAACAATGCCAATCTTTTTTGTTTTCGATTCAGAGCACCAGTGGTTGCAATGGGACCTTGGACCACCCCACCTAGTAACGGGGATAATCACAAGAGGGCGAGGTGACACCGGTCGAAAGCACTGGGTCAAAGCCTACACACTGACTTACTCCAACGATTCCAAAGTGTGGTTCACTTACAAAGATGGCAACCATTTAGATACTAAGGTAACTATTTCCTCTACGATGTTTATTTTGATTCCATTATTCTAATATTTTATTTATTGTTGCTGCTTTGGTGACGGAAATGTGTGCAAAATATCTTAATCTTTACCATAAAGTATTTTCACTTACAAAGATGGCCACCATTTAGATACTAAGGTAACTGTTTCCTCTACGATGTTTATATTGATTCGATTATTCTATTATTTTGTTTATTATTAATCTTCACGGGCACTGAAATAGGAGTAGGATGAAAGGGGAAGTTAAAATGATAGCTAATCTTTACTATGAAGTATTCATTAATAATTCATTGGCCCGAAACAGGTGTGCAGTATACGATAAGTCATTTGAATCATATCTTGTTTTGATTTCACTCGAACTTCCACTACTTCTTGGCCTTACACCAATTAGCTTCGGCTATCTAAATTTAACGTAAATCAAACTATTAAACTGTCAAGTAATAAAACACACTTTCGTTTGCATCCCTTTGATATTTAACTACCTACAGACACCGTATTCATATTAATAATTCCATTTATAAGTTTAATAAGACATTCACACAACATTCTCTTACGGGCTGCCAAAGGTAAGAGCCCGTGTCTTACACAAAGGTAAGGCAATCTGAGACAGACAGACACGTTGTTTTGATAGGCGCCAAAGACATAGAACATTATGTTAGAAATATTCATTGGGAAGAGAAGCTAAAGTGAACAGAGGTTATAAACAGTGTATATAAACTCAAGATATGATCATAATTCAGTAAGAATAAGATAAGCAAATGAAGGGAATATAGATGGACGCTTGGAAATGCAGTTACCAGAAAAAAAAGAGAAGACAGTCTAAGAATATGCAGAATGGGATTAAGGACTAAATGAAAAGGATGAGAAATGTGGGACATAAGAATAATTTGGGTAGGATATAGGCCTAGTTATATATTCAAAGGAAAAAGGGAAGTCTTGCAATTCAAATAAAACTTTATCTTGTATCACTGGAACGAGAATTTTGTAAGGCTGTTAAGTGTGCAGGATCAAAGGGAATTTGTTTATGATATTTTTATTGACTTTTTTACTTAGAAATATTGAACTTCAAACAGTTTTTTTTATATCAAAGCGATAAAATTATCATAAATGTCCACCCGTTGAAAACTTGAAAATTCTATGTCTATAGCCTGAACTCAACAAGAATATCTTGTATCTATTCCTCTTGTTATTTTCAGGTTTTTATAATTTATATATGAAATATATTTTTTAATGTTGTTATTATCCTTAAATTTCTTGCAGTTTTTCCTCATTTCCTTTCCTCGCTGGGCTACTTTCCCTGTTGGAACCGTTGGGCTTTTAGCATCCTGCTTTTCCGACTAGGGTTGTAGCTTAGAAATATTGAACCTCAAACAGTTTTTTTTTGTGTCAAAGTGACAGAATTATCATAAATATGCACGCGTTAAAAACTTGAAAATTCCATGTCTATAACCTGAACTCAACAAGAATATAGCAAACTTGGAATAAGTTTCATCTCCCATAGTGTGTGAGCGGTCTAGGTAAAGCCCTTATGATAAAAATAATTGACTTTTGACTCTGTAATACAGGGCCAGTTTGAATTTATCAAAAAGAATTTACGGTTCAGTGTTTGAAAGTATGGAAGTCCCGTAAGCTATTAACAAAATCATAAAAAAAAAAAATATCTGTTGGAGGCTTGATAAATTCGATTCAAAATCCAACATTTGAATTTACCAGGAGTATTTGCAGCTTCCTCCGATGCCTTAGATGACCGCGGAGGTAGCAGCAGTAGGGGATTCAGCATTATGAAGTTTCATCTGTGGTGGATAATGTGGGAGGGTGGGCTGTGGCACCCTAGCAATACCAGCTGAACTCGGTTGAGTCCCTTGTTAGGCTGGGAGGAACGTAGAGAGTAGAGGTCCCCTTTTTTGTTTTGTTTCTTGTTGATGTCGGCTACCCCCCAAAATAGGGGGAAGTGCCTTGGTATATGTATGTATGTATGTGCAGCAGAGTAAAAATCCATTCCTATCTCTCTTTTTATTCAAGTATTAAGTGACTCTGTCTCATTTGTTTTGACTCTAATGCATAGATTTGAACCCTTGCGTGGCAGAAGGCCTGGTCGTGAAAAGAATTCCCCTTTGGGTCTGTGATGCTCAAAGAGAATGAGATAAATGGTAAAATGATAATTGTCTATTGACAATGTATTATTATTGTTATTGTTATTATTATTATTATTATTATTATTATTATTTGCTAAGCAACAACAACCCTAGTTGGAAAAGCAAGATGCTATAAGCCCAAGGGCTCCAACAGGGAAATGGCTCAGTGAGGAAAGGAAATGAGGAAATAAATAAACTCTTAAGAGAAGTAATTAACGATTGAAATAAAAAATCTTAAAAGTAATAAGCACATCGAAATACATCTTTCATATATGAACTATTAAAACTTCAAAAAAAAAAAAAAAAAGAGGAAGATAAATAACATAGAATAGTGTACCCGAGTGTACCCTCAAGCAAGAGAACTCTACACCAAGACAGTGGAAGACCATGGTACACAGGCTATGGCACTGCCCAAGACTAGAGAACAATGGTTTGATTTTGGAGTGTCCTTCTCCTAGAAGAGCTGCTTACCATAGCTAAAGTCTCTTCTACCCTTACCAAGAGGAAAGTAGCCACTGAACACGCACATTGCAGTAGTTAACTCCTTGAGCGAAGAAGAATTGTTTAGTAATATCAGTGTTGTCAGGTGTATGAGGACAGAGGAGAATATGTAAAGAATAGGCCAGACTACTCGGTATATGTGTAGGCAAAGAGAAAATGTGCCGTAACCAGTGAGGAAGGATCCAGTGTAGTACTATCTGGGCAGTCAAAGGATCCAATGATTAGCGGTAGTATCTCAAGGGGTGGCTGGTGGCCTGGCCAGCCTACTACCAATACGTTAATCAAGACTTCTTGGTTGGTTTTGATAATATGTGTAGTATTGCCGTTTGCTCTTTCAGTTAAACTATTAGATGATTTCGTGGCAATGTCAACAATTGGGGAGTTAGGTTTCACAATGGAAGACTTCGTATTTGCAACTGGTGAGGTTGTAGGAATGAAATTCTTCGAATGGTGGAATTTTAGGGTACATGAGGGTAAAAATTAGACTTTTTCAGGATTCTGAAACTTAGCACTAGCTGAAGGATGAAAAGTTCCAGAGTTATTTATTGAATCCACTAGTTTGGATACCACTCTAGCAAAACTTGAACTATTACCTAACAGCTTTTTTTCTAGTTGAGCCAAAGTTGATATCTTTATCATTGTCAGTCTCAATTGTGCATTGTACCAGCTTGTATTTAGCACACTGTCTCGAGTTTGAAGAATGAGCTCCCTCACAATGAAAATAGAACTTGTCTGCTTTATATTCTGTAGGAACGCTAGCCACTTGGAACACTTAAAACGTCTTCTCTAGTTGGAGCATTTCATATTAACATGTCCAAACTAATAACATTTGCAACATTGCGTAGGGAATAGATGAAATTTCTCGACATTAATGTTCAATTGCCTGATCCTCGTGTATTCAGGCAGATAAGGTGTTGAAAAAATAATCCAATTGCAATATTTTTTCCTTTAAGCTTTTTAACATTAAAAACTATAGTAGAGCACCTCTTCAGTATACAATCTT
>NW_027172093.1:542500-572500 GCF_036898095.1 Palaemon carinicauda | reverse complement strand
AAAATGCCACTAACATTGTACGACACATCATGTCCAAGCATCTTAGCAAGGATGAACCTGCCATCCTCACCCTGAACCTCAAACAGATATTTAGACTATTTAAGTCCGGGTATGGTTCATCTTCACCTTAAACATTCAATATCAATATTTTATCAGGAGCTAACAGTCGTAGCATGCGGGTACATCTTAACACAAAACTAAACCTAACATTTGTGCATCCTACAATTGTAAATTCATTCTTCTCCACGTCATACATACATACATACATATACCAAAGGCACTTCCCCCAATTTTGGGGGGTAGCCGACAACAACAAGAAACAAAACAAAAAAGGGGACCTCTACTCTCTACGTTCCTCCAGCCTAACCAGGGACTCAGCCGAGTTCAGCTGGTACTGCTAGGGTGCCACAGCCCAACCTCCCACATTTCCACCACAGATGAAGCTTCATACTGCTGAGTCCCCTACTGCTGCTACCTCCGCGGTCATCTAAGGCACCGGAGGAAGCAGCAGGGCCTACGGGAACTGCGTCACAATCGCTCGCCATTCATTCCTATTTCTAGCACGCTCTCTTGCCTCTCTCACATCTATCCTCCTATCACCCAGAGCTTTCTTCACACCATCCATCCACCCAAACCTTGGCCTTCCTCTTGTACTTCTCCCATCAACTCTTGCATTCATCACCTTCTTTAGCAGACAGCCATTTTCCATTCTCTCAACATGGCCAAACCACCTCAACACATTCATATCCACTCTAGTTGCTAACTCATTTCTTACACCCGTTCTCACCCTCACCACTTCGTTCCTAACCCTATCTACTCGAGATACACCAGCCATACTCCTCAGACACTTCATCTCAAACACATTCAATTTCTGTCTCTCCATCACTTTCATTCCCCACAACTCCGATCCATACATCACAGTTGGTACAATCACTTTCTCATATAGAACTCTCTTTACATTCATGCCCAACCCTCTATTTTTTACTACTCCCTTAACTGCCCCCAACACTTTGCAACCTTCATTCACTCTCTGACGTACATCTGCTTCCACTCCACCATTTGCTGCAACAACAGACCCCAAGTACTTAAACTGATCCACCTCCTCAAGTAACTCTCCATTCAACATGACTTTCAACCTTGCACCACCTTCCCTTCTCGTACATCTCATAACCTTACTCTTACCCACATTAACTCTCAACTTCCTTCTCTCACACACCCTTCCAAATTCTGTCACTAGTCGGTCAAGCTTCTCTTCTGTGTCTGCTACCAGTACAGTATCATCCGCAAACAACAACTGATTTTCCTCCCATTCTTGATCATTCTCGCCTACCAGTTTTAATCCTCGTCCAAGCACCCGAGCATTCACCTCTCTCACCACTCCATCAACATACAAGTTAAACAACCACGGCGACATCACACATCCCTGTCTCAGCCCCACTCTCACCGGAAACCAATCGCTCACTTCATTTCCTATTCTAACACATGCTTTACTACCTTTGTAGAAACTTTTCACTGCTTGCAACAACCTTCCACCAACTCCATATAACCTCATCACATTCCACATTGCTTCCCTATCAACTCTATCATACGCTTTCTCCAGATCCATAAACGCAACATACACCTCCTTACCTTTTGCTAAATATTTCTCGCATATCTGCCTAACTGTAAAAATCTGATTCATACAACCCCTACCTCTTCTAAAACCACCCTGTACTTCCAAGATTAAATTCTCTGTTTTATCCTTAATCCTATTAATCAGTACTCTACCATACACTTTTCCAACTACACTCAACAGACTAATACCTCTTGAATTACAACACTCATGCACATCTCCCTTACCCTTATATAGTGGTACAATACATGCACAGACCCAGTCTACTGGTACCATTGACAACACAAAACACACATTAAACAATCTCACCAACCATTCAAGTACAGTCACACCCCCTTCCTTCAGCATATCAGTTTTCACACCATCCATACCAGATGCTTTTCCTACTCTCGTTTCATCTAGTGCTCTCCTCACTTCCTCTATTGTAATCTCTCTCTCATTCGCATCTCCCATCACTGGCACCTCAACACCTGGAACAGCAATTATATCTGCCTCCCTATCATCCTCAACATTCAGCAAACTTTCAAAATATTCCGCCCACCTTTTCCTTGCCTCCTCTCCTTTTAACAACCTTCCATTTCCATCTTTCACTGTCTCTTCAATTCTTGCGCCGGCCTTCCTTACTCTCTTCACTTCTTTCCAAAACTTCTTCTTATTCTCTTCATATGACTGACCCAGTCCCTGACCCCACCTCAGGTCAGCTGCCCTCTTTGCCTCACGTACCTTGCGCTTTACTTCCACCTTTTTCTCTCTATATTTTTCATACTTCTCTATACTATTACTCTGCAGCCATTCTTCAAAAGCCCTCTTTTTCTCTTCCACTTTTACCTTCACTCCTTCATTCCACCATTCACTGCCCTTCCTCATGCTGCCTCCAACAACCTTCTTGCCACATACATCACTTGCAATCCCAACAAAATTTTCTTTTGCTAACTTCCACTCCTTCTCTAAATTACCAGTTTCTCTTACTCTCACCTCGTCATATGCCATTTCAACCTTTCCTGATATTTACTTTTTACCCCCGGTTTTATTAGCTCTTCAACCCTCACTAGCTCCCTTTTACATCCACCTACTCTATTCCCCCACTCTTTTGCTACAACTAATTTTCCTTCCACCAAAAAATAATCAGACATACCGTTAGCCATACCCCTAAACACGTGCACGTCTTTCAATCTTCCAAACATTCTTTTAGTTATCAACACATAATCCATTAATGCCCTTTCTACTGCTCTTCCATTTGCCACTCTTACCCATGTATACTTATTTTTATCTTTCTTTTTACTAAAAAATAATCGGTGCTACTATAGCGTGATTCCTACCCTCATTTTCTGCTCCTACCTCAATATTGGGATTCAAATCTATTATAGGATACTTCCTACCAAGCAAACAACCAAATAATGTAATATTCCCCTTCCAAGGTGTTATTACAAGGGTAACACCTCAATTAAGCATTACCAAACCAACTAAACAAACAAACAGTTAAAACAAAACGACCATTTTACCTAACCTAACCTAACCTAGCCTAAAGTGCGTTTTATGGATTTTTCAGCATGTTTTATAGAATAAAATAGATTAGTATAGTGTCAAGAAGTGTGTCTTATCTATCCTCCTTGTGCAGGAATCACCTCATACCCGAAAAATGGGGCAGGAATCATACTATAGTAGAATCCCGATGGTAGGAATCACACTATAGCTGCACAAACTAATCTATTACTGTGTACTTCACTTGAAGCTGGGTTATTAAATCCCTTCCATATGCCAAAACATAGACAATTTGATTAGAAAACCTTAATGGTAAAGAACTGATAATATATGGCAAAGATTAGAAAGGTACATCAAAATGGTATTCCGTAGTTTCATGGTTCAATTTGAACTCAACATATGAGGAAGAAAGCTGTGACTAGGGTGTTCATCCAAGAATTGGAGAATGTCATAATCTTTCTGAATTATACAGCTCTTTGCTTGGTCAATAAGCAGTAATTTGGTTTTATCTTTCTGAAGTTTCTTCAATTTAGAACGCAACACATTCTTAACCAAATAATAATCAGTACATAATAAATGAGCTATCTTAAAATTCGACAATTCTGCCATTAGTATCCCTCTTCATATTATCAATTGCCTACTTTGCCAGCCTGTTAATAAGCTCAGAATTCTTATCACTACTAAAGTTAAAATATTTTGAAAAAAAAAATCCTCCATAAACATAATTCAAGGATATTTCAAGCTGGGGTTTCATAAAGTTCCTCTTCCTTTCTAACATTGAAATATTCTATGCGGACTAAACTATACCCAACAGTCAAGTCAGACTTTAAACAAATATTATTGATACTAAAAATATGTTTCATTTTTAGATGAAGGACTTTAATCAAATTAGTATTGCAAATACTTCTATTATGTAAATATGGAAGCTCTCTAAGGAACTGATCGAGGTTACCTACTATCAGTACCCCTCTGGAGTCTTGGCATAAACAAAAGTTCTCTCAATTGACAAACAAAGGTTTCTTGGAGGCAAACAACTTTATGATTCATAACCCAGTTTAACAACAATCTTTTCCAAGGAACTGATCGAGGTTACCTACTAGCAGTAGCCCTCCGGAAGTCTTGGCATAAACAGAAGTTCTCTCAATTGACAAACCAAGGTTTCTTGGAGGCAAACAACTTTGTGATTCATAACCCAGTTTAACAACAATCTTTTCCAAGGAACTGATCGAGGTTACCTACTAGCAGTAGCCCTCCGGAAGTCTTGGCATAAACAGAAGTTCTCTCAATTGACAAACAAAGGTTTCTTGGAGGCAAACAACTTTATGATTCATAACCCAGTTTAACAACAATCTTTTCCAAGGAACTGATCGAGGTTACCTACTAGCAGTAGCCCTCCGGAAGTCTTGGCATAAACAGAAGGTCTCTCAATTGACAAACCAAGGTTTCTTGGAGGCAAACAACTTTGTGATTCATAACCCAGTTTAACAACAATCTTTTCCAAGGAACTGATCGAGGTTACCTACTAGCAGTAGCCCTCCGGAAGTCTTGGCATAAACAGAAGTTCTCTCAATTGACAAAGAAAGGTTTCTTGGAGGCAAACAACTTTGTGATTCATAACCCAGTTTAACAACAATCTTTTCCAAGGAACTGATCGAGGTTACCTACTAGCAGTAGCCCTCCGGAAGTCTTGGCATAAACAGAAATTCTCTCAATTGACAAACAAAGGTTTCTTGGAGGCAAACAACTTTATGATTCATAACCCAGTTTAACAACAATCTTTTCCAAGGAACTGATCGAGGTTACCTACTAGCAGTAGCCCTCCGGAAGTCTTGGCATAAACAGAAGTTCTCTCAATTGACAAACCAAGGTTTCTTGGAGGCAAACAACTTTGTGATTCATAACCCAGTTTAACAACAATCTTTTCCAAGGAACTGATCGAGGTTACCTACTAGCAGTAGCCCTCCGGAAGTCTTGGCATAAACAGAAGTTCTCTCAATTGACAAACAAAGGTTTCTTGGAGGCAAACAACTTTGTGATTCATAACCCAGTTTAACAACAATCTTTTCCAAGGAACTGATCGAGGTTACCTACTAGCAGTAGCCCTCCGGAAGTCTTGGCATAAACAGAAATTCTCTCAATTGACAAACAAAGGTTTCTTGGAGGCAAACAACTTTATGATTCATAACCCAGTTTAACAACAATCTTTTCCAAGGAACTGATCGAGGTTACCTACTAGCAGTAGCCCTCCGGAAGTCTTGGCATAAACAGAAGTTCTCTCAATTGACAAACCAAGGTTTCTTGGAGGCAAACAACTTTGTGATTCATAACCCAGTTTAACAACAATCTTTTCCAAGGAACTGATCGAGGTTACCTACTAGCAGTAGCCCTCCGGAAGTCTTGGCATAAACAGAAGTTCTCTCAATTGACAAACAAAGGTTTCTTGGAGGCAAACAACTTTGTGATTCATAACCCAGTTTAACAACAATCTTTTCCAAGGAACTGATCGAGGTTACCTACTAGCAGTAGCCCTCCGGAAGTCTTGGCATAAACAGAAATTCTCTCAATTGACAAACAAAGGTTTCTTGGAGGCAAACAACTTTATGATTCATAACCCAGTTTAACAACAATCTTTTCTAAGGAACTGATCGAGGTTACCTACTAGCAGTAGCCCTCCGGAAGTCTTGGCATAAACAGAAGTTCTCTCAATTGACAAACAAAGGTTTCTTGGAGGCAAACAACTTTGATTCATAACCCAGTTTAACAACAATCTTTTTCAAGGAACTGATCGAGGTTACCTACTAGCAGTAGCCCTCCGGAAGTCTTGGCATAAACAGAAGTTCTCTCAATTGACAAACAAAGGTTTCTTGGAGGCAAACAACTTTATGATTCATAACCCAGTTTAACAACAATCTTTTCCAAGGAACTGATCGAGGTTAGCTACTAGCAGTAGCCCTCCGGAAGTCTTGGCATAAACAGAAGTTCCCTCAATTGACAAACAAAGGTTTCTTGGAGGCAAACAACTTTATGATTCATAACCCAGTTTAACAAAAATCTTTTCCAAGGAACTGATCGAGGTTAGCTACTAGCAGTAGCCCTCCGGAAGTCTTGGCATAAACAGAAGTTCTCTCAATTGACAAACAAAGGTTTCTTGGAGGCAAACAACTTTATGATTCATAACCCAGTTTAACAACAATCTTTTCCAAGGAACTGATCGAGGTTAGCTACTAGCAGTAGCCCTCCGGAAGTCTTGGCATAAACAGAAGTTCTCTCAATTGACAAACAAAGGTTTCTTGGAGGCAAACAACTTTATGATTCATAACCCAGTTTAACAACAATCTTTTCCAAGGAACTGATCGAGGTTACCTACTAGCAGTAGCCCTCCGGAAGTCTTGGCATAAACAGAAGTTCTCTCAATTGACAAGCAAAGGTTTCTTGGAGGCAAACAACTTTGATTCATAACCCAGTTTAACAACAATCTTTTCCAAGGAACTGATCGAGGTTACCTACTAGCAGTAGCCCTCCGGAAGTCTTGGCATAAACAGAAGTTCTCTCAATTGACAAACAAAGGTTTCTTGGAGGCAAACAACTTTATGATTCATAACCCAGTTTAACAACAATCTTTTCCAAGGAACTGATCGAGGTTACCTACTAGCAGTAGCCCTCCGGAAGTCTTGGCATAAACAGAAGTTCTCTCAATTGACAAACAAAGGTTTCTTGGTGGCAAACAACTTTATGATTCATAACCCAGTTTAACAACAATCTTTTCCAAGGAACTGATCGAGGTTACCTACTAGCAGTAGCCCTCCGGAAGTCTTGGCATAAACAGAAGTTCTCTCAATTGACAAACAAAGGTTTCTTGGAGGCAAACAACTTTATGATTCATAACCCAGTTTAACAACAATCTTTTTCAAGGAACTGATCGAGGTTACCTACTAGCAGTACCCCTCCGGAAGTCTTGGCATAAACAGAAGTTCTCTCAATTGACAAACAAAGGTTTCTTGGAGGCAAACAACTTTATGATTCATAACCCAGTTTAACAACAATCTTTTCCAAGGAACTGATCGAGGTTACCTACTAGCAGTAGCCCTCCGGAAGTCTTGGCATAAACAGAAGTTCTCTCAATTGACAAACAAAGGTTTCTTGGAGGCAAACAACTTTATGATTCATAACCCAGTTTAACAACAATCTTTTCCAAGGAACTGATCGAGGTTACCTACTAGCAGTAGCCCTCCGGAAGTCTTGGCATAAACAGAAGTTCTCTCAATTGACAAACAAAGGTTTCTTGGAGGCAAACAACTTTATGATTCATAACCCAGTTTAACAACAATCTTTTCCAAGGAACTGATCGAGGTTAGCTACTAGCAGTAGCCCTCCGGAAATCTTGGCATAAACAGAAGTTCTCTCAATTGACAAACAAAGGTTTCTTGGAGGCAAACAACTTTATGATTCATAACCCAGTTTAACAACAATCTTTTCCAAGGAACTGATCGAGGTTAGCTACTAGCAGTAGCCCTCCGGAAGTCTTGGCATACACAGAAGTTCTCTCAATTGACAAACAAAGGTTTTTTGGAGGCAAACAACTTTATGATTCATAACCCAGTTTAACAACAATCTTTTCCAAGGAACTGATCGAGGTTAGCTACTAGCAGTAGCCCTCCGGAAGTCTTGGCATACACAGAAGTTCTCTCAATTGACAAACAAAGGTTTCTTGGAGGCAAACAACTTTATGATTCATAACCCAGTTTAACAACAATCTTTTCCAAGGAACTGATCGAGGTTACCTACTAGCAGTAGCCCTCCGGAAGTCTTGGCATACACAGAAGTTCTCTCAATTGACAAACAAAGGTTTCTTGGAGGCAAACAACTTTATGATTCATAACCCAGTTTAACAACAATCTTTTCCAAGGAACTGATCGAGGTTACCTACTAGCAGTAGCCCTCCGGAAGTCTTGGCATAAACAGAAGTTCTCTCAATTGACAAACCAAGGTTTCTTGGAGGCAAACAACTTTGTGATTCATAACCCAGTTTAACAACAATCTTTTCCAAGGAACTGATCGAGGTTACCTACTAGCAGTAGCCCTCCGGAAGTCTTGGCATAAACAGAAGTTCTCTCAATTGACAAACCAAGGTTTCTTGGAGGCAAACAACTTTATGATTCATAACCCAGTTTAACAACAATCTTTTCCAAGGAACTGATCTAGGTTACCTACTAGCAGTAGCCCTCCGGAAGTCTTGGCATAAACAGAAGTTCTCTCAATTGACAAACCAAGGTTTCTTGGAGGCAAACAACTTTGTGATTCATAACCCAGTTTAACAACAATCTTTTCCAAGGAACTGATCGAGGTTACCTACTAGCAGTAGCCCTCCGGAAGTCTTGGCATAAACAGAAGTTCTCTCAATTGACAAACAAAGGTTTCTTGGAGGCAAACAACTTTGTGATTCATAACCCAGTTTAACAACAATCTTTTCCAAGGAACTGATCGAGGTTACCTACTAGCAGTAGCCCTCCGGAAGTCTTGGCATAAACAGAAATTCTCTCGATTGACAAACAAAGGTTTCTTGGAGGCAAACAACTTTATGATTCATAACCCAGTTTAACAACAATCTTTTCTAAGGAACTGATCGAGGTTACCTACTAGCAGTAGCCCTCCGGAAGTCTTGGCATAAACAGAAGTTCTCTCAATTGACAAACAAAGGTTTCTTGGAGGCAAACAACTTTGATTCATAACCCAGTTTAACAACAATCTTTTTCAAGGAACTGATCGAGGTTACCTACTAGCAGTAGCCCTCCGGAAGTCTTGGCATAAACAGAAGTTCTCTCAATTGACAAACAAAGGTTTCTTGGAGGCAAACAACTTTATGATTCATAACCCAGTTTAACAACAATCTTTTCCAAGGAACTGATCGAGGTTAGCTACTAGCAGTAGCCCTCCGGAAGTCTTGGCATAAACAGAAGTTCTCTCAATTGACAAACAAAGGTTTCTTGGAGGCAAACAACTTTATGATTCATAACCCAGTTTAACAACAATCTTTTCCAAGGAACTGATCGAGGTTAGCTACTAGCAGTAGCCCTCCGGAAGTCTTGGCATAAACAGAAGTTCTCTCAATTGACAAACAAAGGTTTCTTGGAGGCAAACAACTTTATGATTCATAACCCAGTTTAACAACAATCTTTTCCAAGGAACTGATCGAGGTTAGCTACTAGCAGTAGCCCTCCGGAAGTCTTGGCATAAACAGAAGTTCTCTCAATTGACAAACAAAGGTTTCTTGGAGGCAAACAACTTTATGATTCATAACCCAGTTTAACAACAATCTTTTCCAAGGAACTGATCGAGGTTAGCTACTAGCAGTAGCCCTCCGGAAGTCTTGGCATAAACAGAAGTTCTCTCAATTGACAAACAAAGGTTTCTTGGAGGTAAACAACTTTATGATTCATAACCCAGTTTAACAACAATCTTTTCCAAGGAACTGATCAAGGTTAGCTATTAGCAGTAGCCCTCCGGAAGTCTTGGCATAAACAGAAGTTCTCTCAATTGACAAACAAAGGTTTCTTGGAGGCAAACAACTTTGATTCATAACCCAGTTTAACAACAATCTTTTCCAAGGAACTGATCGAGGTTACCTACTAGCAGTAGCCCTCCGGAAGTCTTGGCATACACAGAAGTTCTCTCAATTGACAAACAAAGGTTTCTTGGAGGCAAACAACTTTATGATTCATAACCCAGTTTAACAACAATCTTTTCCAAGGAACTGATCGAGGTTACCTACTAGCAGTAGCCCTCCGGAAGTCTTGGCATAAACAGAAGTTCTCTCAATTGACAAACAAAGGTTTCTTGGTGGCAAACAACTTTATGATTCATAACCCAGTTTAACAACAATCTTTTCCAAGGAACTGATCGAGGTTAGCTACTAGCAGTAGCCCTCCGGAAGTCTTGGCATAAACAGAAGTTCTCTCAATTGACAAACAAAGGTTTCTTGGAGGCAAACAACTTTATGATTCATAACCCAGTTTAACAACAATCTTTTCCAAGGAACTGATCGAGGTTACCTACTAGCAGTAGCCCTCCGGAAGTCTTGGCATAAACAGAAGTTCTCTCAATTGACAAACAAAGGTTTCTTGGAGGCAAACAACTTTATGATTCATAACCCAGTTTAACAACAATCTTTTCCAAGGAACTGATCGAGGTTACCTACTAGCAGTAGCCCTCCGGAAGTCTTGGCATAAACAGAAGTTCTCTCAATTGACAAACAAAGGTTTCTTGGAGGCAAACAACTTTATGATTCATAACCCAGTTTAACAACAATCTTTTCCAAGGAACTGATCGAGGTTAGCTACTAGCAGTAGCCCTCCGGAAGTCTTGGCATTGACAGAAGTTCTCTCAATTGACAAACAAAGGTTTCTTGGAGGCAAACAACTTTATGATTCATAACCCAGTTTAACAACAATCTTTTCCAAGGAACTGATCGAGGTTAGCTACTAGCAGTAGCCCTCCGGAAGTCTTGGCATACACAGAAGTTCTCTCAATTGACAAACAAAGGTTTCTTGGAGGCAAACAACTTTATGATTCATAACCCAGTTTAACAACAATCTTTTCCAAGGAACTGATCGAGGTTAGCTACTAGCAGTAGCCCTCCGGAAGTCTTGGCATACACAGAAGTTCTCTCAATTGACAAACAAAGGTTTCTTGGAGGCAAACAACTTTATGATTCATAACCCAGTTTAACAACAATCTTTTCCAAGGAACTGATCGAGGTTAGCTACTAGCAGTAGCCCTCCGGAAGTCTTGGCATACACAGAAGTTCTCTCAATTGACAAACAAAGGTTTCTTGGAGGCAAACAACTTTATGATTCATAACCCAGTTTAACAACAATCTTTTCCAAGGAACTGATCGAGGTTACCTACTAGCAGTAGCCCTCCGGAAGTCTTGGCATACACAGAAGTTCTCTCAATTGACAAACAAAGGTTTCTTGGAGGCAAACAACTTTATGATTCATAACCCAGTTTAACAACAATCTTTTCCAAGGAACTGATCGAGGTTACCTACTAGCAGTAGCCCTCCGGAAGTCTTGGCATAAACAGAAGTTCTCTCAATTGACAAACAAAGGTTTCTTGGTGGCAAACAACTTTATGATTCATAACCCAGTTTAACAACAATCTTTTCCAAGGAACTGATCGAGGTTACCTACTAACAGTAGCCCTCCGGAAGTCTTGGCATAAACAGAAGTTCTCTCAATTGACAAACAAAGGTTTCTTGGTGGCAAACAACTTTATGATTCATAACCCAGTTTAACAACAATCTTTTCCAAGGAACTGATCGAGGTTACCTACTAGCAGTAGCCCTCCGGAAGTCTTGGCATAAACAGAAGTTCTCTCAATTGACAAACAAAGGTTTCTTGGAGGCAAACAACTTTATGATTCATAACCCAGTTTAACAACAATCTTTTTCAAGGAACTGATCGAGGTTACCTACTAGCAGTACCCCTCCGGAAGTCTTGGCATAAACAGAAGTTCTCTCAATTGACAAACCAAGGTTTCTTGGAGGCAAACAACTTTATGATTCATAACCCAGTTTAACAACAATCTTTTTCAAGGAACTGATCGAGGTTACCTACTAGCAGTACCCCTCCGGAAGTCTTGGCATAAACAGAAGTTCTCTCAATTGACAAACAAAGGTTTCTTGGAGGCAAACAACTTTATGATTCATAACCCAGTTTAACAACAATCTTTTCCAAGGAACTGATCGAGGTTACCTACTAGCAGTAGCCCTCCGGAAGTCTTGGCATAAACAGAAGTTCTCTCAATTGACAAACAAAGGTTTCTTGGTGGCAAACAACTTTATGATTCATAACCCAGTTTAACAACAATCTTTTCCAAGGAACTGATCGAGGTTAGCTACTAGCAGTAGCCCTCCGGAAGTCTTGGCATAAACAGAAGTTCTCTCAATTGACAAACAAAGGTTTCTTGGAGGCAAACAACTTTATGATTCATAACCCAGTTTAACAACAATCTTTTTCAAGGAACTGATCGAGGTTACCTACTAGCAGTAGCCCTCCGGAAGTCTTGGCATAAACAAAAGTTCTCTCAATTGACAAACAAAGGTTTCTTGGAGGCAAACAACTTTATGATTCATAACCCAGTTTAACAACAATCTTTTCCAAGGAACTGATCGAGGTTAGCTACTAGCAGTAGCCCTCCGGAAGTCTTGGCATACACAGAAGTTCTCTCAATTGACAAACAAAGGTTTCTTGGAGGCAAACAACTTTATGATTCATAACCCAGTTTAACAACAATCTTTTCCAAGGAACTGATCGAGGTTACCTACTAGCAGTAGCCCTCCGGAAGTCTTGGCATAAACAGAAGTTCTCTCAATTGACAAACAAAGGTTTCTTGGAGGCAAACAACTTTATGATTCATAACCCAGTTTAACAACAATCTTTTCCAAGGAACTGATCGAGGTTAGCTACTAGCAGTAGCCCTCCGGAAGTCTTGGCATAAACAGAAGTTCTCTCAATTGACAAACAAAGGTTTCTTGGAGGCAAACAACTTTATGATTCATAACCCAGTTTAACAACAATCTTTTCCAAGGAACTGATCGAGGTTAGCTACTAGCAGTAGCCCTCCGGAAGTCTTGGCATAAACAGAAGTTCTCTCAATTGACAAACAAAGGTTTCTTGGAGGCAAACAACTTTATGATTCATAACCCAGTTTAACAACAATCTTTTCCAAGGAACTGATCGAGGTTAGCTACTAGCAGTAGCCCTCCGGAAGTCTTGGCATAAACAGAAGTTCTCTCAATTGACAAACAAAGGTTTCTTGGAGGCAAACAACTTTATGATTCATAACCCAGTTTAACAACAATCTTTTCCAAGGAACTGATCGAGGTTAGCTACTAGCAGTAGCCCTCCGGAAGTCTTGGCATAAACAGAAGTTCTCTCAATTGACAAACAAAGTTTTCTTGGAGGCAAACAACTTTATGATTCATAACCCAGTTTAACAACAATCTTTTCCAAGGAACTGATCGAGGTTAGCTACTAGCAGTAGCCCTCCGGAAGTCTTGGCATAAACAGAAGTTCTCTCAATTGACAAACAAAGGTTTCTTGGAGGCAAACAACTTTATGATTCATAACCCAGTTTAACAACAATCTTTTCCAAGGAACTGATCGAGGTTAGCTACTAGCAGTAGCCCTCCGGAAGTCTTGGCATAAACAGAAGTTCTCTCAATTGACAAACAAAGGTTTCTTGGAGGCAAACAACTTTATGATTCATAACCCAGTTTAACAACAATCTTTTCCAAGGAACTGATCGAGGTTAGCTACTAGCAGTAGCCCTCCGGAAGTCTTGGCATAAACAGAAGTTCTCTCAATTGACAAACAAAGTTTTCTTGGAGGCAAACAACTTTATGATTCATAACCCAGTTTAACAACAATCTTTTCCAAGGAACTGATCGAGGTTAGCTACTAGCAGTAGCCCTCCGGAAGTCTTGGCATAAACAGAAGTTCTCTCAATTGACAAACAAAGGTTTCTTGGAGGCAAACAACTTTATGATTCATAACCCAGTTTAACAACAATCTTTTCCAAGGAACTGATCGAGGTTACCTACTAGCAGTAGCCCTCCGGAAGTCTTGGCATAAACAGAAGTTCTCTCAATTGACAAACAAAGGTTTCTTGGAGGCAAACAACTTTATGATTCATAACCCAGTTTAACAACAATCTTTTCCAAGGAACTGATCGAGGTTAGCTACTAGCAGTAGCCCTCCGGAAGTCTTGGCATAAACAGAAGTTCTCTCAATTGACAAACAAAGGTTTCTTGGAGGCAAACAACTTTATGATTCATAACCCAGTTTAACAACAATCTTTTCCAAGGAACTGATCGAGGTTACCTACTAGCAGTAGCCCTCCGGAAGTCTTGGCATAAACAGAAGTTCTCTCAATTGACAAACAAAGGTTTCTTGGAGGCAAACAACTTTGATTCATAACCCAGTTTAACAACAATCTTTTCCAAGGAACTGATCGAGGTTACCTACTAGCAGTACCCCTCCGGAAGTCTTGGCATAAACAGAAGTTCTCTCAATTGACAAACAAAGGTTTCTTGGAGGTAAACAACTGCATGATCTAGAACCCAGACTAACAATAATCTTATCAATATATTTAGCTTCAAAGGAAGTCTTCTTGATCCTTGATACATTGAACTACTTTACCTGAGTCCGAAAATTTAATTGAAATTCTGATCCTTGGAGTACAGATTGTCTGTGAGTATTAATGGAAACACCAGGGATATAAAGCTGTAGATGTTACAATAAGAGAAACCTTGTGATTAATTTGGATATTTTGAAAGCAAAACAGATAATAGACGGATTAAATGTTCCATGCAGAAGAGTTTTGAAGAAGGATAGTAGGAGAATAACTATTAAGCGCTATATGGTCACATTGAGGAAGTTATCGTGGTTGTGGTGGCCGATGTGGTAACGTCCCTAACTGGTGAACGCCAGACCGGTGTTTGAGTCCCGCTCAAACTCGTTGTTTCTTTGGTCACTGCAACCTCATCATCCTTATGAGCTAAGGATGGAGGGTTTGGGGGAGCTTATAGGTCTTATCTGCTGAGTCATCAGCAGCCATTGCCTGGCCCTCTTTGGTCTTAGCTTGGGTGGAGAGGGGGCTTGGGCTCTGATCATATGTATATATGGTCAGTCTCTAGGGCATTGTCCAGTCATTCATGAGCAGCCTTTAAACCTTTTAAAAGGAAGGACTGTATAAACTCCATGGAAAATAGAAGTAAATGGAAAGGTGTATGTATAAGGGCAAGGTATTACATCATCAATAAGCCATCTATGCTTGTAGTTGTCAGTTTTCTGCACATTAAGCTCATCCTTTATTCAACCCTTGAAACGTGAGGGTAGCAATGATCAAAAATTTATTCTAAATTCTCAGTGGTTTCAACCATGCCTTACACTGTAAGAAATTGGAGATCAGTCTTGAGTAATACAGCTTTGCTGATCATGGTTGCATACAGATCCTTTCACCATATCAAAGGTAGTAGGTTGGCACGGGCACTAGCCACCCGTTGAGATACTACCTCTCGACAGTTATGGGGTCCTTTGACTGGCCAGATAGTACTTTCCCTTTGCCTACGCATACACCACATACACCGAATAGTCTGGCATATTCTTTACAGATTCTCCTCTGTCCTCATATACCTAACATCACTGAGATTACCAAACAATTCTTCTTCACCCAAGGGTCAACTACTGTACTCTTGATTATTCCGTGGCTACTTTCCTCTTGGTGAGGGTAGAATAGACTCTAGCTATGGTAACCAGATCTTCTAAGAGAAGGACACTCCAAAATCAAACCATTGTTCTCTCGTCTTGGGTAGTGCCATAGCCTCTGTACCTTGGTCTTCTACTGTCTTGGGTTAGAGTTCTCCTGCTTGAGGGTACACTCGGGCACACTATTCCATCTAATTTCTCTGCTTCTTGTTTAGTTAAAAGTTTTTATAGTTTGTATAGGACATATTTATTTTAATGTTGTTACTGTTCTTGAAAGATTTAATTTTTCCTTGTTTCCTTTCCTCACTGGGCTTTTTTCCCTGTTGGAGCCCTTGGGTTTATAGCGTCCTACTTTTCCAACTAGGGTTGTAGCTTAGCAAGTAATAATAATAATAATAGTAATAATAATATATATACATATATATATGCGTATATTTATACATATATATATATATATATATATATATATATATAAATATACGCACACATATATGCATGTATATATACAGTATATGTATATATGTGTGTTTATATATATGCTCATATATATATATATATATATATATACATATATATATATATATATGTATATATACATAAATATGTGTATATATATATATACACACATATATATGTGTATATATATATACACACATATATATGTGTATATATATATGTGTATATGTATGTATATTTATATATGTATATATATATGTATATATACATAAATATGTGTATATATATACACACACATATATATATGTGTATATATATATATGTGTATATATATATATGTATGTATATATATATGTATATATGTATATATATATATATATATATATATATATATATATATATATATATATATATATATCACTAGCACTCGTAAATTTTATTAACGTAAATATCAACTACAATGGCATTTAATACTGATTTTTATAAATGAATATCCAATGGATATACATTCCCAAAGGTAGAGATAGGTATTAAATGCCTTTGTGGTTGATATTTACACACACACGCACACACACACATGTATGACTGTGAATAATATCACCCTGATGAACACCAATCTAGTAAAACCTAGCGCATCAGCCTAGAAAGGTTCCTGTGTGTGTGTGTGTGTGTGTGTGTGTGTGTCACGTCAGCTTTGCCTCAATATTTGGATTTTGAGATTACATATGCAATAGTTCTTCGAACGCATTTACAAGAAGTAGTTCGTTAGGGTAAAGTTTCATGTTAGTTATTAACAGCCACATTTCTGGCAATACTAATTTTAATTGAAGTAAATAACATGAATCATCCCCACTTGATCTCTCTCTCTCTCTCTCTCTCTCTCTCTCTCTCTCTCTCTCTCTCTCTCTCTCTCTCTCTACGAAGTCAGTAATTCAGTTTCCCAAATCTGGCAGCGATCTTCGTCCACTGGGGAGATTTTCCTTTTCATTCCATCCTGCTTATCCGAATTCTATTCATCGTCATCTTTTATTATCTTAGTTTACGCTTTCCTTACCAAAAGTTGGGGTCTAAGTTTCTCGTGTGCTATCATTTGTTTGTTTATTATTTAATGTCAGTGAATTGAACACTATCTGATATATTCTACTTATCTGTTGATCTTTCTCTTTTTCCTATTCATCTTTATTGACGCATGAAGAAAAGGATTTTTCATTTTGTTCTCAAATCCAAATTGCACTGTATACCATTCATAAATGAAAACAAGTTAGATTGATAGATTAGTTACCAAATTTCCGCCCAGCATTCAGTGAGAGTTAGTAGTGGGGATGATGGTAAAGCTGAGTGGCCTAAAAACCGAAGGAAGTTGTGTGCAAGGCTTCTTCAATTAATCAATGATTATGGAACATTAACTTCAGTTAAAGACTGGGGCCCTGAACCACTCTATACTCATTAGCCGGACTTTTTAACATTTTCTGAGACGATGCGAAGTTACCGCTCAAGTGTGTGTGACGCTTCTCCAGATCCCAAAAATCAAAGTTTTTAAGCCCGTTAAGTGGTGGGGATAATTACGCTCCTGGGTTTCTCTCTCTCTCTCTCTCTCTCTCTCTCTCTCTCTCTCTCTCTCTCTCTCTCTCTCTCTCTGTAGTCTAACCTTTCACTGGGAATATTCCTCGATATACGTGAAGAGTGCACATAACATAGTGTGAGGGAGAAGATGGACTTAATCTTAATTTGGTAGTGACTACAGTTGTTACTAGCTGTTACTACTATTTCAGAGTAGTAGGTTGACCAGGGCACCAGCCACCCGTTGAGATACTACCGCTAGAGAGGTATGGGGTCCTTTGACTGGCCAGACAGTACTACATTAGAACCTTCTCTCTATTTACGGTTCATTTTCCCTTTGCCTACACATACACCGAATAGTCTGGCCTATTCTTTACCTAATCTCCCCTTTGCTCATACACTGGACAACACTGGGATTCTTCTTCACTCATGGGGTTAACTACTGCACTGTAATCGTTCAGTGGCTACTTTCCTCTTAAGGGTAAGGGTAGAAGAGACTCTTTAGCTATGGTAAGCAGCTCTTCTAGGAGAAGACAACTCCAAAATAAAACCATTGTTTTCTAGTCTTGAGTAGTGTCATAGCCTCTGTACCATGGTCTTCCACTGTCTTGGATTAAAGTTCTCTTGCTTGAGGGTACAATCAGGCACACTATTCTATGCAATTTCTCTTCCTCTTGTTTTGTTAAAGTTTTTATAGTTTATATAGGAAATATTTATTTTAATGTTGTTGTTCTTGGAATATTTTATTTTTTCTCGTTTCCTTTCCTCACTGGGCTATTTTCCCTGTTGGGGCCCATGGGCTTATAGCATTTTTATTTTCCAACTAGGGTTGTAGCTTAGCAATTAATAATGATAATAAAGTATCGATCTCACTGACAAGTAGAAATTTATTTTCAATGCATGGAGTATTTTAGGCAGATTTCGCTTATGTACTTACTCAGCGAGGATAATTCGAATTAAATGCTCTTAATTGGGTCAGATGATGGGTTGAAGAGCTGATTAGAAGGAGTTGGTTTATACGAACGAATGGTTCGTCGAACCTGCTTGTCGTACAGGTGGAGTCAGCTACAAATGCATAAGGTTTATGGACACAAAAGTCAGGCGAGAACAGACTTTCTTCGAACAGTTCGATAAACGTGTTCGACAACCAAATGCCCCGTTCCACGTTCGAACACCACTTCAAACACTTGCACAGTTTTTGTGAGTAGATGAGTTGACTAAAATGTCCTGTGGTGAGGGGTTAGTACTTGAATAGTTAACTACCTGTTTCATTTATGACGAATGCTGACCTGACTAGTAAACTATCTTACCTTTCATTTGACCAGTCTAAGGTTCAACACAATGGAGATAGAAATGTATAAACGCGTCTTCCTTGCCAATAGAGCCACCTAGTGGCGACTCAACTTTGCCGGTACCTCATTCATAAGGCTTTCTGGATGTGGAGCGAGCCTCGTTATAAGAATAGAAACTCTCTTCATTGGCAGTTTCAAATGACACTGAATTAGGAAGTCTCTGTAACCTATACCAATATCTAATCATAGTAGAATGGCAATATAAGCCCAGAAGTCACACACTTGGGATGGGAGAAGATCTAAAAACCTCAGTAGCTAATCTGATGCCAGTATGGGGAATGGAATCTCCAATCTTCAACTCGGTAGCAGGAGTTGAAGAATATATTTCACATCCATATAAAAGTTTCGATGAAATAAGGGTTTTATACACGCTTAGGAGAGTCCGACGATCTGTTCTCTCATATGTATAGGATAATACTTAGAAAATGTTTAAAAACCATAAATTTAAATTTTAGCTTTTTGAGATGTGATACCCTAGTAAACTTTCTGTCGAAGGTTAAGTATAGAAATTTAGTTTCTTCAACAAAGGGAATACGATGGTTTTATGTATGTATGTATATATATATATATATATATATATATATATATATATATATATATAATGTATATATATGTATATATATACACATATATATATATATATATATATATATATATATATATATATATATATATATATATATATGTATACGGGTGTACACCACGAATGCGACAGAAATAAATGACAATTGATTTATTTGTTCCTGCAAATGAAATGGAAAAGCCATCCACAAAGAGCGTTGGGAGAATATCTGGAATCACAGAAGAAATGCCATTAATTGCTAGTGCAAATAAAGTAAGAATGCTACCCTGGGGGACTCCCTCTTCCTGAATGAATCAAGGAAACTCGTCTCTTAGACCAAACTCATGGAAAGTTTTAAGGATACCATACCTCCATGTGGTATCATATGTTTTTTTTTTTTTTTTCAAGATCAAAGTATACTGTCACATGATATTTCTTGGAAGCAAATGACTCACAAACAGATGACTTTAGACAGACAAGTACATTCATTGTGGAGTGCATAATTCGAAACCTACAGTGCATACTGTACGCATCTTTTCTAGCATCCATACAATCCTTGCATTAACCATCTTTTCCATGAGTTTTCGTTAACAACATGTCAATGCAATTGGTTTATATCTCGTAGCTAAAACTTTGTCCTTTCCAGATTTTAGAAATACTAAAATAAGGTCCAGTTCAAAATTGTTGGGAAACTATGGTGTCTCCATATTCTTTTAATAATACTTAAAATAAATAGTTTTAGTTTAGTGGTGTTACATATCATTACATAGGGAATTTCATCTGTGCCTGGGACTGTATCATTACATGATGATAATGCAGAGTCAAATTTTTGCTTTGTAAGTGCGAGATTGTATGTCTTCTTTATTTCTCAAAGTTGAGAGTCTTTTCATCTTATCTACATCTATAATGGTAGCCTGGAGAGTCCTCTGACTTTTCGGATACTTCCTCAAAACGATCAGCGAGTGAATTACTTGGTTCCAAAAGATTAGTAATGTATTGATTAATGTTTTTTAACATAGGTGAAGGATTTGGACTATATTTGCCAGAAATATTATGAGCTGTCCTCCACACGGTAGAAGGTGGGGTTCTTTTATTCACTGAAAAAAGAAAAGATGACCATGGCTAACGTTATACTGCTTTGGTAGCTCGTCGAAATTGTGCTCTGCACAATTATAACTAATGTTATTCTCGTCAGTGTGATTTCTGCGGCACCTTGTTAATGCAATTCTATAGTCAATTTATTTTAGCGATGCAGATTTGCACCGACTAGCAGCGGTGCCCTTTTAGCTCGGAAAAGTTTCCTGATCGCTGATTGGTTGGACGAGATAATTCTAACCAATCAGCGATCAGGAAACTTTTCCGTGCCAAAAGGGCACCGCTGCGAGTGGTGCAAATCTACCTCGACAAAAGAAATGGACTTTAGTAGATCTCTGTAACACCTGAATTTCTGGTGCCCAACAAGGGACTGGCCGTCGACGGAACAGACCTGTCGTTTTTGGAATGGAATGCACTCCAGCTGCGCGAAGAGTTCCATTTAGTAAATCAATGGGATCATCAACATTTTCGAATTTGTCTATATTACCTTCCACTTCGCTCAGTTCGTTAAATTTTTGCCAGTCAGCACCATCGAGGTGATCTGTATTCAGGGGGACCATTGTTAGTTTTGATTGATATAGGTGCATGATCACTTGTACAGTATACCAGTCATCTAGAGTTCTCCGCTGAAAGTCAGCCAGACAGTTGAGCTTTCTACTGAAAGATCAGTGCATGATAAAGTACTAGTCAGGATACGGAAGTGAGTGGTCTCACCTGTGTTTAGAAAAACAATATTGTCATTTTCTGTTATTGAAGCCAGCAGATTGCCCTTTGAATTTGCTAAAATATCTCCCCATAATTGGTATCTGCTGTTCATATCACCCAGAAGAAGAAATGGCTGAGGGAGTTACTTTATCACTTCAGCAACATCATCATATGAAATACTGTCATTAGGAGGTAAATATAATGAATATATGATATATTTCCTACTTAGATCTGTTTGGACACCTGTTGCTTGTAGGGTGGTATGTAAATTTTAATGTCTAACACTGTTTCTCTTAGAATTACAATTACACTTGAGTGGTCATGATATAGGAGCTTCAGGTCTTCATATTTACACCTCAGACCTGAAGAGAAAGTAAAAAGTTTACTTTTTGAAAGATTCTTGAGAAGTCTTCCTATCAGAGTTGTTTTAATTAATAGGAGTTCTGACACTCTTTTTGAAGAAAGTAGGTCTTCCTCAGCTTGGTTTGATGTTTTTCTTTAGCAGCCTTCTTACTTATATGTCGAGGAGGATGGTGAACCTCAACATTCATATTTTATATATTTAAAAACTTTGAAAGTTCATAATTTTTCTGATGAAATATCGTACCTGTTTTCCATGGGTATTTTTGCATATCTCTTTGGAGGGGAGAGGGATGGTGGTCTCCCTCTTTTTCTATCGAAAGATTGAAATCTATTAGGATTATGTACCTCCACTATGGCTGGTGCTTCCAATAGCTCTGTAGCATAGAATTCTTCCCGTAAATCTGGCAATGGTGCTACCCGAGATGAGAGCCTTAGGCTACGAAGAATAGTCTTGTTAATCAGGCTTTTGTTTAGTCAATCCTCATTATTCGCGATAGTTAGGTTACAGACACAGGCGCGATATACGAATTTTCGCGAATAAATACTATACTAGAGTGGGCTAACTCCTAACCTAAAAAGTCCCTGCCCATTGCCACGAACTTCATACGAGGTGAGGCTGATTTAGAGGAAGGAGGTGGTGCCTTTGTTTATGAGAGGCACCGAATCCGAATGATGAGGCATGGTAATAGCCTTAGAAGGTTATTCAGATAGAGGGTGCTTGACGTTACCTGGTCTAAGTGATGTTGCAATTCTCTCTGGATGTCCTGCATCCTTAGATTTTAAGGCCTTGGCGTAACTTTGAGTTTTGTTCAGAAATCACGTAACATATCCCACATTGATATGCTCTGTATTTAACTTTTGAATAGCAGCTATTTTATTTCCTACCGAGGACATTTCTTATTAGTTTCTTTGTGATTCTGGCTACAATTGGTGCACTTTGCAATAGAGTTGCAGGGTCCATGCTCAGGATCTGAACAATTGTCACAAATATTTTCCTTTTTTACTACTCTACATGGATGTCCATATTTATAGCAATTGTAGCACTGTAAAGGTTTCTGTTTATAAAGGGAAACATGAATGCTATAATTTTCAATATATACATGAGAGGGTAAATCCTGGTCTTCAAATGTTAGTGGTCCTGAAAATCAAATGTGCCTTCCATATATCTCCAATTCACTATTATTGTTAGTATTATTATTACTTGCTACAACCCTAGTTAGAAAAGCATGATGCTATAAGCCCAGGGGCCCCAACAGGGAAAATAGCTCAGTGAGGAAAGGAAACATGAAAAATAAAATATTTACAGGAACTTTAACATTATAATTAATATTTCTTATATAAACTATAAACACTCTTAGCAAAACAAGAGGAAGAGAAGTAAGATAAAATAGTGTGTCCGAGTGTACACTCAAGTAGAACTAATATTTATTCCATAACTAAAATTCAAATGGAGTTTGATATCCACCTTAAAATTTTCTTCTATTTTATGTTACTTAGCATAAATGACTATATATTAGCTTTGGCATGAATTAAAATGGACTTCTTGCCAAATCTAAAAAAAAAAAAAATGTCCACTCTCTATAATACCTACTTTCTGTTGTAATAGTTTGCTTAACTTAAAATAATTGTATTCTTCTCCGTTCAAAGCTGCAATAATCCACATGTGTGTCTGAGGCTTTCTTTCTTTAAACTAAGTTGATTTTGGGATCAACGGATTCATTTCGATGCCAGTAACAAAGGCGGTATACATGAAGATTTCCAGGGGCAGTATTGCATAGTGCTCCGGTAATCCCGCCATGATCATTATTAATTTTTGAACCTCGTCAGGATTATTAAAGCAGATTCATGCTTCCCATTTTCCATCTTCTCTGAAATTCATCTTCATTTCAGTAATCTTACCATAAGGCTTAAAAGCCATCCATAATGTTTCATAATCACATGTAGGAAGGACTTTCCATTTCCTCACAGTTAACTTCACTTTTTTTTTTTTGTGTGTGTGTAAATTTGAAGAGCGGTCGTTATTAGTTTTCAGGTCGTCAGCAGAATTATCCATAATAGAATTGCCAGAGGTCGTCAACAGTGCCGGGAGGGACGGGGGTGGGGGTCAGCATATCCAAGGGATTGGGGATTTGGGGTCCGTCGTTAGTGGGATCCATTTTCAAGAGTTTAGTTTGTTATTTGATTGGTTTACCTGTTTGAGAATATTAAGAGAATGGCATACGTTTAAAGGTTTAAATGTCGCTCATGAATGACAGAGGCAAGGGAGAGTGACATTGCTCTATCGTACAGGACAATGTCTTCGAGACTGACCATATATGATCAGCGCCCAAGACCCCTCTCCACCCTGGTTAGGACCAAGGAAGGTCAGGCAATGGCTGCTGATGACTCAACAGATATACCTATAGGCTCCCCTAACCCCCCCCCCCCCCAACCTTAGCTCAAAAGGATGGTAAGGTTGCAGACAATAAAGAAACTAACGAATCTTCACGGGACTCGAACCCCCGACTGGCAAACGCCAGGCAGAGACGTTACCAATCAGGCACAAAGAGAAGATACTTCCCAAGTGAGACCAAAACAGATGTTGAGGTAGAGGTGTAAGCTGAACCCACCAGTTAGAACTGACGGCCGTATGCTAAGAGAAAATATAGGGCCTCCAATTATAGGGCCTTCTTTATACCCTATGGAAAGTGTAGGGGAGCCCTATATTTTTCGGTGCTATGTTTAAAGCAACTTTTAGGAAAGGGTGTGGTTGGTATCCCTGCTGAGAGGGTGTCTGTTGTCCTCTAAACAGTTGGTATGCTGGAAGAACGTTTTGTTTCCATTTGTGAGGGCAGAGTTGCCAGGTTTTCTAAGTGAGAAAAGTCCAACTTCTGATCAACTGCAGATTTAAAAGGTCAACCCATAGAGTAAAAAAAAACCAATATTATAGCATTTAAGGCCAACCTTTTTTATGATATTGCTAAAGGCTAAAAAATTTCAAAAAGGGCCAAATTTGAAGTTTTTAGCCTGAAAAAAAGGCGAACCTGGCAACTCTGTGTGAGGATATTTACTAAGTTGGGTACACGTGTGTCGTCTGTACGGGCCAACCAAGGGAAAGGCCCGTGCCAACAACAAGTGTTGGCTTTAATACCCCAACAACAACAACGTGTGTCGTCCATTCCTGTTCTTTCAACGAGTTAGTGACGACATATAGACAGTGGAAATGGCATACGGCCGTTAATCGTATATTTCGTATTTTCATTTTCCCTGTGGTTCTTCTGCAATATATATATATATATATATATATATATATATATATATATATATATATATATATATATATATATATATATATGTGTGTGTGTGTGTGTGTGTGTGTGTGTGTTATATATATATATATATATATATATATATATATATATATATATATATATATATATATATATATATACATACATACATACATACATACATGATAGACAAACCTTACAATAGCCTACATTTGAATCTACTAATCACCCATCTCTTCGTTTTAACGTCCTGTGTATTTGACGTGGAAGGCTAGACCTATTTCTCAAAACCTAAATTTTTACCGATAATATCATTATATCATTCCAATAAATCTCACTCCCCTAGTCGCCATTGAGCTTTGATCAGCCAAAGATATAAGTAAATCGTCCTAATTTGCTGCAATGTAAACGACTCGAAATGAATGGATTTTTGTATTAAAGTCTCATTTTATTTCCACATCCTGTTAGTGTTCAGGGCCACAAGTCAAGATGAAAATAATCATATCTTATAAAAAATGCATCTTAAAAACCATTGTTATTATTATTATTATTATTATTATTATTATTATTACTTGCTAAGCTACAACCCTAGTTGAAAAAGCAGAATGCTATAAGCCTGAGAGCTCCAACAGGGAAAATAGCTCAGTGAGGAAAGGAAATAAGAACAGTAATCAATTAAAATATTTTCAGAACAGCAACAACGTTAAAATAAATATTTCATATATATAAACTTTAAAAACTTAAAGAAAAAAGCAAGAGGAAAAGAAATAAGATAGAATACTGTGCCTGAGTGTACCCTCAAGCAAGAGAACTCTACCCCAAGACAGCGAAAGACCATAGTACAGAGGCTATGACACTACCCAAGACAAGGGAAAAATTGTTTGATTTTGTAGTGTCCTCCTGGAAGAGCTGCTTACCATAGCTAAAGAGTCTCTTCTACCCTTACCCTTACCCTTACCAAGAGGAAAGTAGGAAAATCTGAATGAATCTTTGGTTGTGGAACTTGGGGTGGCCTATTGGAAACGTCCCTGCCTAGCAATCTGTTGGACAGGGTTTCGAGACCACTCAAAAATATTTTCTTATAGCGTCTGCAACTTTGCCATTCTTGTGAACTAGGGATGGGGTGTTTTGGGGAAGCCTATAGGTCTATCTATATTACGATCATCAATAGGAATATATTAGACTAAAATGTTTATTATTATTAGTAGTAGTAGTAGTAGCAGCTAAGCTACAACCCTACTGTAGTTGGAAAAGCAAGATGCTATAAGCCCAAGGGCTCCAACTGGGAAAAATAGCCCAGTGAGGGAAAGGAAATAAGGAAATAAACGATGTAAGAAGTAATGAACAATTAAAATAGAATATTCTAATAACATTAACAACATTAAAATAGATATTTAATATATAAACTATAAAAAGACGTATTTCAGTCTGTTCAACATGAAAAACATTTGCTGCAAGTTTGAACTATTGGCGTTCTACTAATTGAACCAGATAGGCTAGATAAAAGAAAACGCATAATTGAAAGCGTAGGCTTCCTTTAAGAATATGTAGATAAATCAAAGGTTTAATTAGTAACTCTTTGCATGAGTGGATGTGCTAAACCAAGGTTTGATGTATTCTATAGACCTTGGGATAGATATGGAACATGTCTGTTTATTACCGGAACTTCTTAAGAATACGAGAACTTGTCCATTGTTTGGTTACCAGCAAAGCATGTCTTGTAAGAAGTAGTAATATCCTCAAGATTGTTCGTTAGAAATAATTTGTATTTTATTAGCATTTGTGTAGATTATACCAATGAGAGTAATTAGGTCTAGTTAGGATAACTAGTTGAAATTTCAGTCGTGATAATTTTAAATCTACTTTGATTGTACTTTGATTAAGATTGAAAAAATTTTGATATCAGTAGGCCTTACTAATAAGAAAAATGTTTGAATAGGCTTTTTTTGTGATGGTGGATGTATGGGGAAGTAAAAAAGAAAAATATGGACAAAGTTTAAATTCTTAATGTATCTTCAATTATGCATATCATCCCCGCCCCCAAAGACTTAACAGTAAAGTTTGAATTCATTAGAATTGTATCATACAACAATTTCTCTTAAAAACAGATGAACCTTTTAGCATCAGTTAAAAACCAACACCTTTTCCATGCATGAGCTATCATATCTATTGGAAGAATGTAATTTATTTACGATTTCAAATGACAAGTTTACTTGCAACTACTATTTTATCACTTACTTTGCTAAAAAATATAATCAAAGAAATTCTTACCTGTGAAACTTGGCAGAAGCTTGTTTTGTTGTGTTGTGCTTGAACTCCGAGAGGGACATCTCCGAGTTCATAAAATATGAAGTTTGGCCCACCTGTTCAATAGTTTTTCTTTCTTTTTATGTGTTATTATTTTTGTAAGACATCTTTTGATAATATAAATGTTTTTCACAAGCAAAGAGTTGATATCATGACTACTATTTATTTATAGGGCTTACGAAAGGCATGTCTGGGCCACCCTTTAAATAGTATTGGAACCACCCCTTAAATTATAGGGAACCCTAAATTTATAGGGCCTGTGTATGTTCTAAGCATAGGAATTTAATATAGGGTCTATATTATAGTCCCTTTATTTCCTCTTAGCATACGGCCGTGAGACCAAGAAACTATGGAATCATCCATCCCATATCTGTGAGGATGGGCTTCCATGTACAGTAGGAGCCGAGAGTCCTACCTCAAGGATTAAATCCCCCCGGAATCCGATGACCCAACCCTTGAGAATAGTTCCGCCAAAAAGGTCCAAACCATCTTCGATGAGGCTGAGATGGTTACACGTAAATTTATCGAATGCAATTTTTCGAAAGCCAAATTCTCGAACCCAGTTGCTCGAAAAATAATTCCTCGAACTATCATTTACTCGAATGCCATATTCCTCGAAAACTGATATCTATCTTTTCAAGAGTATGCATTCGATAAATTTACATGTATTTTCTTAAATACCAATATTGATTGATAGCTGTTCGTTAAATGATCTCCTCTGTTATTGAATTTATCCATATGCTTTTCGAGGATGCAGAGGTGTCAAAAATCGATAATAGTTGATAAATATATATCAGTAATAACGAATGTGGAAATATACACGCCCTTCAAGAAACTTAACGTAAAAATGAATAAAAAGATAAAATATAATGATAATGGATATATCACTCACAGAGGTCCTGTAGAGAGTGGGGTTCCCCTGCTGTATGGGACCGGAAAAGCAGCCATCAAAGAGATTGGACAGCAAGAAGGAATAACATTTTTAGAATTAGGATGAGGTCGGAGTAATATTGAAATGAAGTAATAGAATAGAGAGAGAAGCTTAGAGTCGAACTGGTGACTTTTGCAAGGGCCTGGGTACTTGAGATTTTGATCCTTGTCTTGAAAATAGAGCTTCCTTTAAATGTTTTAGTGCAGTTTTAATATTTTACTTCTATTTGGGTAACTTAGTGTTAAGTTAAGACATTGAACCCCATTACAGATCTTTTCATTTCGTCACCCTCATAAACTAACTGCCTAAGTCATTTTCTCCAGATGAGTTAATTCTAACAGTTATGGCTTTACTTTCATAAGCTATATGCAAAAGTACTTTAGAAGTTTTACTTCAATATTTATATACAACACAGTGTTTAAAATGGGTTCATCAAAGGAAACAAGGGAAGTATTTCAACAAAATGTATACTAGGAGTAAAGAGAGAGTAGAAATATATAATGAACAAAAATTTTGAAGGAAATCAGGCGATAAAATGTAACCTGTAAGTAAGCCATGCAAAACAAAGAACACAACCTAATACACACAACTTTCTGGGAAAAAAAAAAAAACAACCAGTAGGTGACATAAGCAGAAATGTGCTCCAGTACTCTTCCAGGCAAAGGAACTGCCTTCTCAAAAAGAGAGGGAAGAAGATGGTGTTGGATAGCGGGTTAGGTGGAGAGGGTTAAGTGGCGTCCTTGCCTGGTAATTGCCAGACTGTGGGGTTCGAGTCCCACTCAAACTCGTTAGTTCCTTTGGTGGCTGTAAAATCACCATCGTTGTGAGATAAGGATGGGGGGGGGGGGTAAGGGGGAGCCTATAGGCCTATCTGCTGAGTCATCAGCAGCCATTACCTGGCGCTCCTTTGTCCCAGCTTGGGTGGAGAAGGGGCTTGGGCGCTGATAATATGGAAATATGGTCAGTCTCCAGGGCATTGTCCTGCTTGATAGGGTAATGTCACTGTTCCTTGCCTCTGCCATTCATGAGCGACCTTTAAACCGTTTAACCTTTAGTATACGAAATAAATTAGATAAATGAATAAAAAAAGAATACGATTTTGTTTAGTTTCAATAAAGAAATAAGATATCAACATATAAACATGGAACTTTAAAGGATCTTGTCAATGAAATACAGCAAAATCGCTGTAAAGACCTCTGCTTCCAAAAGCTATAAATCTTGAAATCTCCTGTTTGGGAACAATTTAGCAATGGCACGACATCAACGAGAGATGCATCTTCTTAAATTAAGTTTTTTTTTTTTTGGCACCGTAAGGCAAGACCTATAAATCTCCAGCCTTTTTTTCCAGAATTGTTCATGAATTCATTTCCACTCACTAAATTTATATTATGTCTTCCTTATGATGAGCAATATTCCATTCACAAAACCCACTACAAAACTGTTGTCATATCTACGTTCAGGAAAATAAGTTTCCCGTGTTTCTCTTCCAGCTGAGAATTTAGCGTACAAAGGCAAGACTTGGGTTAACGACAAAAGACACCAGTGGTCTGGCTGGGATTATGGGCCGGCTAGCCTGGCCGTGGACGGCCAGACGGACACCAGTCTGAGGTCATGTGCCGTTGTGGACAATTACTTAGTGGATGAACCTGTGTGGAGTGTCGCCTTGGGCAAGAAGAGAAGGGTCAGAGGAGTGGTCATCCTCACCTGGCAAGGCAGAGGACAAGGTTAGTCCATACTAAAATCTACATCACTCTTTCTGCAGTATCTGTCAGTCACATTTTCTGTTTTCTGTGGTTTTATCTCAAAGAAAAAACAAAATATTGGAAATATTCGACTGAATTTCAATATTGGCGATGCTAATTTCACTCTGTTTCACCTTTTTCCAGATCAGCAGACACTATATCGCGATTATGTCTTTGGATTAGATCGACTCACAGTCTACGTCGAAAACAACGCGAGACTCGATGCCCCTAATTCACAGGACCATAAAAAGTGTGCCTCCGTCACAAGACTTAATAACGCACTTTTTAGGTGGGT
>NW_027172093.1:502500-527500 GCF_036898095.1 Palaemon carinicauda | reverse complement strand
TGTTCATCCACTATTCCGTGTTCTATGTAAAGTTAACTATTTTTCTCTCTAGGTTTATTCGTATATCCTCAAATTTCTATTAATGTTTTTTGCATTAATTCTTCTGTCAAATCTGAAACTCCCATACATATATTAACACAAATATTATATATATTTATATATATATATATATATATATATATGCGTGTGTACGCGTGTGCATCTATATATATATATATATATATATATATATATATATATAAATATATATATATGTATATATATAGATGCACACGCGTACACACGCATATATATATATATATATATATATATATATATATGCGTGTGTACGCGTGTGCATCTATTTATATATATATATATATATATATATATATATATATATATATATGTATATTTATATATATATATATATATAGACATATATATGTATATTTATATATATATATATATATATATATATATATATATAGACATATATATGTATATTTATATATATATATATATATAGACATATATATGTATATTTATATATATATATATATATATATATATATATATATATATACATAGTGACCGGTAAGTTGATTCCCAGTATTGTTGATTCCTTGAAATTTGATTCCCAACTGACCATACCTATTCGGGTAAATAAGCCAAGAGGCCATTCATTTACAAAATAAGGTAGTTCTTTAATTAAGCAAATAGACTAATTATTTACAAAAACAAACTTCCAAATAAAGAAACGCTTTATTAACTAAGTTTTTTATTATTTTTATTTAGAGTAAAGTCAGTTTTTAACCATGCCTCGCACCATTCTAAGTACCCGTGAAAGACAAAAACTCGTTGACGATTTAAATTACACATACGAGAAGCATAGAACAAATGCTGATGGGTTCAAAATTTATTGGAGGTATGATGTGAAGAGCTGTAAAGGACACCTGCATACTGCAACAGAAGAAAATGATTACAAGATGTTAAATCGTCTTGGTGAACATCATCACAGTTCATGTGAAACAAAGCCAAAAGTATGTGAGGCCTTAACTAGTTTGAAGGCTGGCGCACTTTCAAGCCAGGAAACA
Source organism: Palaemon carinicauda (assembly GCF_036898095.1). NCBI lineage: Eukaryota > Metazoa > Arthropoda > Malacostraca > Decapoda > Palaemonidae > Palaemon > Palaemon carinicauda. The sequence goes on along the minus strand of NW_027172093.1, from coordinate 526,424 downwards.
TCACGGTCATTTCTTGCGTCAAGTAGTGCATCATTAAGTGAAAATGAAAGAGCTCAACTTCCTGTGCGTAAGACTGGATTTATAATACCAAACGAGTTTTGGGTATTGGACAGTGAGGTTTTCCTACAATTTGATAGCGTCGAAGCAGGTGAAAGTAGGTTACTAATTTTTGCAACAAATCAGGGACTTAATGATTTGATGCATGCAACACACTTAGCTGGGAATGGAACGTTTAAGTGTGTGCCGATAACATATTTCCAGTTATTTACTTTACATATTCAGATTCATAACTTCAGTGTACCAAGGTTATTTGCCCTCCTGCCAGACAAGAAGAAACGTATAACAGACTTTTTGCAAACATTTTGGAATTAAGCCCAAAATTAAAACCCCAGGCATAAATTATGGACTTTGAAAAAGCGCATATGAACTGTATACGTAATCATTTCCCAAATGTTTCTATTTCATCATGCCTTTTCCATTTATCGCAAAGTATTTATAGCAAGGTTATAGATTTGGGCTTTAAAGAAAGATATCACAGAGATGCTGAATTCAGTGGGAAAGTTAGGTGTTTTTGTGCCCTGTCACTACTTCGCACCAATAATAATTTATAAGGTTACCACTATAGAGTGTTGTTTCAGGTGTTCATCCTAATATTTGGAAGTTAATTTTAGCATTGAAAAAAAGAAGAGAGCCTTGCCCATTTGAAAAAAAGTTCAGTTTGATGGTGGCCACGGTATTCCAGCGAAACGAAAAGACAAGGACTTGAACGACCGACTGAAAAATGTTGTTTGTGGTATGATTCACAGAATAAAAAACAGATTTCCTGAGAGCTATTACAAGGATTTTACATTACTAAAACTATCATTTCCTCTTTGTAATAATTTTTATAAGTATGCTTGTCTACCAAATTTTATATATGATTTTTTTTTATAAATATTGTTTCTGTACTAATACTTATATATTTCCTTATTTCTGGTACTTTTGAAACAATTATTAATCAATAAACTCCTATATGGCTAAATAAGCCAGTAGACTATTTGTTTACAAAATTTACAATAGATAGGTCTTGAAAAGAAAATACCAGAAGCTTTTTATTTATTTGTTACTAGGTTGGAATCAAACTAATGGGAATCAACTATACTGGGAATCAACTTATCAGGAATCAAATAACCGGAAGCAAAAAGCCAGGAATCAACTTACCTAGAACCATATACATCTATGTTATATATATTATATATATATATATATATATATATATATGTGTGTGTGTGTGTGTGTATATATATATACTATATATATATATATATATATATATATATATATATATATATATATATATATACACACACACATATATATATATATATATATATATATATATATATATATATATATATATATATATATATACATATATATATATGTGTGTGTGTGTGAGTGTATATGTAGCCTATATATTTTTAAAAAATCGATAAATACATCGATTCCGTATCTTTTCCTTCGATTCACTTTAACCCCAAAATGCGTCCCCTTTCCCATGTCTATATTCCTATTTTCCCTTAAAACAAAAACCATTCTGATCACTTTCAACAAATAGCCATCCTACATAGCATGTTGTGTTTACATACATTCCATACATTCCTATTTAGCAGAAAACGTTTTCTTATGTTGTGTTAACTACTATTTTATCCTGAGCTTCATTTAGGACCATGTATGTCAAAAACATATTATTCTAAAATGCCAAAATTCTCACATAAGTATTCACACAGTTTCAATTATGTTTTAGCTCACTCTGGTCTCTTCTATATCCAGCTTATTCATCTTCGCCAATTCCAATTGAAAACTTTCAATATATCTCATTATTTAAATGATTGTGTGTTCCTTCTGAACTCTTTTTATGCCCCGTAAGATTCGCTGCATTCTCTCTCTCTCTCTCTCTCTCTCTCTCTCTCTCTCTCTCTCTCTCTCTCTCTCTCTCTCTCTCTCTCTCTCTCTCAGCATGAAAAAGTTTAAATCCAGATCAATGATTTATACATTCCTGTGATGCAATGAATAATGAATATTCCTTCAACCAAAATTCGAGTTCTGTTTTTTGACTATTTTATTCTGAAGAATATCATCCATTATCAGGGATATGTGAATCATGGTAATAATCGTATCTATGGTAACAGTGATTTGTAGTCATCAATATTCTTTCGAACGATCTTTTAATGAAATTTTGAATTAAAGAAAGGTGTGTATACACATTTAGACTTATTGACAAATATACGGATAATATGATATAAGAATATAAGAACACGTAAACCTTATACTCACTCGTCCCTCTGGCTTCAACGCCTTGTAAATAATAGATTAAGTTTTCTCGTCTTGTGAATATTCCAAGTAACTCTTTTTGTCGTTGATTTAATCATAAACTTTATTTAAGGGGGATACTGAGATAAGACACAATCGTTAATGACCTATAATTTATTGGTCTTCAAATGACATTTTATTAATAACCCGCTATCAAGCTAACTATAAATTCTTTTTAGCTAGGCAGAATTGCACCGACTCGCAGGGGTATACCCTTTTAGCTCGGGAAAAGTTTCCTGATCGCTGATTGGTTAGAATTATCTTGTCCAACCAATCAGCGATCAGGAGACTTTTCCGAGCTATAAGGGCACCCCTGCTAGTCGGTGCAATTCTGCCTCGCTAAAAAGAATTGACTATAGTAAATATAGACAATATATACCCTTGTTAACCGTTGTTTAAAATGTAAATAAATGCATGTGTTTCGTCAGTGTGAGCAATATTGTAGTTTAATGACTATAGCTGTAGAATCAGACCTCCTATGAATAGCGTGTTTATAATAAGACCCCAACACTCCCAAATCAGTCAAGAGGTAATGGCTCTCTAAACACTATTAGTACACAAATGAAAGACTTCGTAACATAATTAATATGTTTACTGCAGATGGTAATCTATAGAGCTACAAAACGTTCTGTATGTGTAAGTATATGACAACGTTTTAAACTGGCTCATAGATGACTCGAACTTCTCAGCCAAGTGATAAAGATTTCTTTTGACAATTTTTTTTTCTCAAAAAGGCTTCTTGACATTTTCTTGTTTTTTTACAACAGCTTCCCATTTGTGCAAAACTGGTTTAATCTACATTAGTGCATTGAAAGATGAGGATTTTAAGGCAAATGAATGAAATAATAGCATATTCACTTCCCCAACCAGAAACATGAAACTTGTAAATGCAGTTCAAGTGTTGATGGATTCACTTGGAAACTACTTGTAGAAAAAACAATAATGTAAAAAAGTTTAAGCACAAAATATAAAAATTGGTGCATTCAGTGAGGTAATCTTGCTATGCTGCTATAATTCTTATCCTTTGGAAGTGTCATTTGCAGAAAGAATGTGCTTCCTCACAGATTTAGAACTGAAGATATTTAAAAATGGGATAGAACAGAATTTGAAAAATTAACATATTTGTAAACTCTTTGTACAGAGTAAATCATTGCCATGAAATTACAGTTATACTTTGATATTTAAAGCATTAATTGGAATTTCCAACTTTCATTTTATAAATAAAAAATAAAAATCATACATATAAGAGGAAAACTGATGTTGCATTACTATTTGGAATAAGTTATGTGACTGAATTTTAAAAGTTCGTCTCCTTCAAAATCTAAAGCCTTTGAACATCTGTTCATCTCACAATTATTATTGAGATTCATTTGAACACCTGAAACTTAAAAATTGTGCTGATTTACATAATTATGTTTACATTATTATAGACAATGATCAGGTTATCCAGAATTGATATGATATACTACGAAAAACCATTAACTCCTATGCAATCAAAATACATAATTTTTTTTTTTTTTTTTTTTTTTTTTTTTTTTGGTGGTACCTAGGGTGTGTTTGGGAGTTTAAGAAAATTCAGCTTAACGAAGCTCGATTCAACTTCAATTGAACAGCTGCCCCTGTGGAAGCTCTTGGTATAAGCTATTCATTTATTGTTAGATATGTAAGAGATTTATTAGTAAATGTTCACATCTCCCTTGTTGTTTTATTTTTGATTTCCTTATATATATACAGTATATATATATTTATATATATATATATATATATATATATATATATATATATATATATATACATGTGCATACACGAACACACACACAAACACACACACACGCGCACATATATATACTGTATATGTGTATATATATACATATATATATATATATATATATATATATATATATATATATATACTGTATGTATAAATATATCTCTATATATAAATACATATATATACATATATATATCTATATATATACATATATTTATATACATATATATATACATATATATCTATGTATATACATATATGTATATATATATACATATTAAATATATATATATATATATATATATATATATATATATACAGTATATATATATATATATATATATATATATACAGTATATATATATATATATATATATATATATATATATACAAAGAAATACATCAGTAAATCTGGAAACAAGGTAAGAAGATTTTTTGCTAAGTATGGGCTCCTGGAGAGCCTCACTTTCACAATGTGTTCTCGTATTCATGTGGTATGAAAAATCTCCTCTTAACGATGTATCTATATTTTTATGTTTGCTTTAGTCAGCTTACGAGGTACATCATCTGGTATTTGTTTAAAGCCTTTTAAATAAACTTCCGTAAAAAACAATTGATTATTTTCTCCCCAGCAGCTGTTATTAATTTCAATACAGGAAGTTTAGTTTGCTACTTGAAATATTGATTCGGAGAAAACTATAAAAAAAAAGGTAATGTGATTGTGTTAGTGGTCAATCAAAAGTGTAAAAATATAAGAGACATGTTTGAATGAGAATATGTGTTTGATCATTTATTCCATCAATAAGATTAATTGTTCTTGGATTAAAACACGTCATTGTGAAATATGGTCTAAGATTGGAAAAGAGTGAGAGTGATAATAAGTCTTTTTGGGAGAGCCTGATCCCCTGAAGAGTTGGGTTGGGAGAGAAATTTATAAAATAAAGGAGTAAATAGAGATGGAGAGATTTGTATGGAAGGGTCTTTGGGAAAATGTCTAATTGCTGAAACTGCAATGATAAATATGACAACACAGATAGAAGTGCAAGTTGATGAATGCAATGGTGAAGATAAAGTTAAGGTGGAAGAAGAGGAACACACTTTTAAAATTCAGTGAGGGTCCTTGGTGATATAAGATTCGATTAATGATGAATTTTAGCTACGATGGTGAAGATGGGTTGATATCAATTCTAGGTACAAAAAACCTGAATTCGACAGGTATATGTACAGAAGAATTGTCATTGACTTTTATCTTTCTTCGTGGCTAAATGGTACGGTCACTGTCATACAAGTATCCTGGACCAGGGTTCGATTCCTGGCTAGTCAGATGCTATTGTCTTTAAGTGGTTTCGCCTTAGGGCTCTGATCCCGAGTTTGGTAAGAGAATCCAGACGTTAATGTATTGAAATATATGGCTTATTTGAATATGAAAAAACACGTCTAAATGTGCAAAATTATGTGCACAAATGTATGTATATAAGTATACATGGATATATATATATATATATATATATATATATATATATATATATATATATATATATATATATATATATATATGTATATATTCTGTATATATAGAATTATAGCAAAAAAAATGTTTTGTGAATGAATTAGCGTTCGAAGTCGCCAGCTGATACTGTGCCAATTGAAGATAGTAGTGGGCTACTGCAAAAACTGGTAAAGAGCGGTAAATATTTAGCTAGAGGAGGAAGTTGAGAGAAAATATTAGCAGGCTTAAGAATGGAATAAATTAATACCAGAAAGGTGAAGAAATTAATATCAATAAGTATAAGGGGAAGAATGTGGAAATAGGTATTTTAATTAACGATTTAAGGTATTGTTATTATTATTATTACTAGCCAAGCTACAACCCTAGTTGGAAAAGCAAGATGCTATAAGCCCAAGGGCTCCAATAAGGAAAAATAGCCCAGTGAGGAAAGGAAATAAAGAAATAAATAAATGATGAGAATAAATTAACAATAAATCATTCTAAAAACAGTAAAAACATAAACAGATATACTATTATTATTATTATTATTATTATTATTATTATTATTATTATTATTATTATTATTACTTGCTAAGCCACAACCCCAGTTGGAAAAGCAGGACGCTATAAGCCCAGGGGCCCCAACAGGGAAAACAGCCCAGCGAGGAAAGGAAACAAGGAAAAATAAAATATTTTAAGAAGAGTAACAACATTAAAATAAACGACAAATAACAAGTATGAGAGGAAAATATGTTAGGCATGGATTACGTTAGGGGAGAAAAATGGTAGGACGTACTTGAGGTATTGGAAAGAGACTAGAATTACTTCTGAAGCTAATCCGGTAATCTATAAATACCTTGTTTCCCTAATTCCACTTTAAAAGAAGTAAGTTGATGATATCAAATGGGAACGAAAAGTAAAAGGAGTTAAGCTGTTGATATAAGGAGCCTGTGAAGTATACATGGGTTTGTGGGTATTATAAAGTACAGCAAACGGGTGGATTCTTTGCTTCATTTGTAGTGGAGTGTTTCCGTGTTGTATTTAATGACCAATCAATTTTTTTTATGTTTGGCTAGTTGTGATATATAGGCTTATTAATACCATATGACCTATGCGTGAATGGCTGTCTCTATTCAATACACAGATGTCTAGTTATGTCATATCCCTATCTTGTACTTTGGAAATATTACAGTTCAGGATATTTTCCTGTATTAATTTTACGTACATACTGTAGTTTATTTCCATTTAGGACTGTACCTCTATCTCTCTATTCGGTGATAGGCTGACATAAGTCTTTTATAGTTTCTATATGACATATCTGATTTGTTGTTACTGTTTTTAGAATGATTTATTATTAATTTTTTTCTCATCATTTATTTATTTCCTTATTTCCTTTCCTCACTGGGCTATTTTTCCCTGTTGGAGCCCTTGGGCTTATAGCATCTTGCTTTTCCAACTAAGGTTGTAGCTTAGCTAGTGATAATAATAATAATAATAATAATAATAATAATAATAATAATAATGGGATTCTATCTAAGTGTAGAGCGCATCCTTAAAACTGTTGGTATGAAAGGTGTTTCAGAAGGTATGTGGCTCGACCTCTATGGAAGAATTTATAGTTTATATAGGAAATGTTTATTTTGATGTTGTTACTGTTTCTTAAGATATTTTTTTTTTTCCTTGTTTCCTTTCCTCACTAGGATATTTTCCCTGTTGGAGCCCCTGGGCTTATAGCATCATGCTCTTCCAACTAGGATTTTAGCTTAGTAAGTAATAGTAATGATAATAATAATAATGATAATAATTTTGATAATAATAATAATGATAATAATATTGATAATAATAATAATAATAATAATAATAATAATATTGATAATAATAATAATAATAGGGTGAATGAAGAGTTTATACAAGGAAATCAGATTTGGTAAGATAATGCTATTGCTCAGCAGTATATGTAACAGTGAGGGGAAGTGTTAAAGTTGTGTGAAAGTAAGAAGAAGTATTAAAAGCTCAAGATAGAGACGACTGGCGAAATCTAACCGAGGCCCTAAGAAGAAGAATTCCAGATGGACGTGGGTTGGATGTTCCAAGAGGGCAGAGAGAAGTGCTTCTTATTAGTGAGTATAAGACATAGAGATTACTTAAGTTTTCTTGGTTGGGTATGAATGAGCAAGTGAACGAAGGTGATTTGCGGCAGTTGTGGTTAAGGATGGGCATTTTGCACGGATGTGTAAAGACCAACGTGCCAAATGTACGAGGTTGTTGTGACCTGATTGGTAACGTCTCTGCCTGGCTTTTGCCAGTCGGGGGTTCGAGTCTCGCTAAGACTCGTTAGTGCCATTAGTGTCTGCAACCTTACCATCCTTGTGAGCTAAGGTTGGGGGATTTGGGGGAGCCTATAGGTCTATCTGCTGAGTCATCAGTAGCCACTGCCTGACCTTCCCTGGTCCTAGCTCGGTGGAGAGGAGGCTTGGGCGCTGATCATGTGATATATGGTCCGTCTCCAGGGCATTGTCCTGCTTGCTAGGGCAATGTCACTGTCCCTTGCCTCTGCCATTCATGAGCGACCTTTAAACCTTAAAATGTGTTGTAGATGGGCGTGTAGCGAAAATATGTAGGAGGAAGGGATTAAGTCAGCTAGGATGTTCGGGAAGCTAACTTTAAAGGGGATCAGTTGGGTGAATCCTCCTGTGTGTGTATAGAGTGAATGTTATTCATGTTTTCGAGGGGCTATTGCATGAAAATGTCTGTAGTTTAATGTTAGATGATCTCCTTGAAATTATAATGAATGTGATAGAGAGAGACATTGTTAAGATTTAGGTCATCATAGCCAATGGGGTTAGCAATGAATAATTCCCTATTGGCATTAGACTTGGACCCGTGATCGAATTATTGTTTCGTTCCAGACAGGGCCGATACAAACAGGTCAGTAGGACAGAACTGTCATTTTCGGTCCGCCCTCTGACTGTGATGTCATGCCAGCCTCAACTGGCGATTCTTTGTTATTATTATTATTATTATTATTATTATCATTATTAATTGCTAAACTACAACCCTAATTGGAAAAGCAGGATCCCAGGGGCCCCAACAGGGAAAACAGCCCAGTGAAGAAAGGAAACAAGGAAAAATAAAATATTTTAAGAACGGTAACAACATTAAAATAAATATTTCATATATAAACTTTAAATAATTTAACAAAACAAGACGAAGAGAAATTAGATAGAATAGTGTGCCCGATTGTACCCTCAAGCAAGAGAACTCTAACCCAAGACAGTGGAAGACCATGGTACAGAGGCTATGGCACTACCCAAGGCCAGAGAACAATGGTTTGAATTTGGAGTGTCCTTCTCCTAGAAGAGCTTCTTACCATAGCTAAAGAGTCTCTTTAACCCTTACCAAGAGGAAAGTAGCCACTGAACAATTACAGTGCAGTAGTTAACCCCTTGAGTGAAGAAAATTTGTTTGGCAATCTCAGTGTTGTCAGGTGTATGAGGACAGAAGAGAATATGTAGAGAATAGGCCAGACTATTCGGTGTATGTGTAGGCAAAGGGAAAGAACTGTGACCAGAGAGAAGGATCCAATGTAGTACTGTCTGGCCAGTCAAAGGACCCCCATAACTCTCTAGCGGTAGTATCTCAACGGGCGGCTGGTGCACTGACCAACCTACTACCTACCGATTCTCTGTTATATTAAGGCATTATTATTGTTATTTTTCATTGACTGTTTAATTTGATTCTTCTGTTATCAGAAAATCCAGAGAATTCCTGAACAAATTTGTTGATAGAATAATATTACTGTAGACTGAGTACTGCAGTGTGAATTGATTAGCCAGTATTGAAAGAAACACGGTTGTAGTTGTAACTTTTATTAATGAAAATAATATCTACACACTTGAATACAAACAGAAATAAGCTTTTTGTATTGGCCTTGGTTCCAGCTAAAATAAGCATTGAACGAACTCAAGATCGCGGGACCCGTAATGAAAATACCAAAATAAATAATTTGGTTATAAACTGACATAAATGAAAAACAAAGAATTTACTATCAAAGTATTTACCCCAAATAGTATAAAAAATTTGTAAAATAATTGAATAAATAGATAAACTATTAGGTATTAAAGTTTTGCGATAACTAGCGGTTTGAAGGAGAGTCGTGTCTCGACAATAGGTGCACTTCTAGAAATCGTTCAGTTAAACACTTTCATTCTAGTATAAGCAGTCGTTCGGTACACAACGCGGAAATATGTTTACTATGCGTGTTGTTGTTGTTGTTGTTGTTTTTAATATCGACGGTTCACATGCAGTGTCTGCGAAACACGTCTTCACTTCAACACGTCTTGCAAAAGCTCCAGCAACAAGGTAAGTGATGTTTCTCAATGCCGATGTGTGGATTAGGTTATACTGATTTATACCATTGATATCTCGCATTGCTTGTAGAGCATTCGAGGGCGGAAGACCTATATGTTGTTAGGCAAAAAACGGAGTGTGTTCCTCTAAGATAAATTATGTGTTCGCAGACCAAGCGATTAATTTTGTATCTGTGCGATATACTATGCCATATTTTCCGTCGCAACTTTGTATATTATATCAAATTACAATTTGTTTTCAAGAAGTGTATTGCGACGGTAACATTAATAATTTTAATAGTATAATAATAATTACCTCTAATGTTAAATAATAAGCTCGTTGTCGCTGAAATTTATTATCGATCATATTATCATATTGTGTCTCCGCTTACAATGGCTGGTTGTCTTCGAGTTTATATTTACCTATTTGTGAATTATAAGGTCTGAGCTAAATTATAAGGAGTGGTATGTATAGTCAATTCTTTTTAGTGAGGCAGATTTGTAGAGACTCACAGGGGTACCCTTTTAGCTCTGAAAAGTTTCCTGATCGCTGATTGGTCGGACAAGATCATTCTAACCAATCAGATAGCAGGAAACTTTTCCTAGCTAAAAGGGCAACGCTGCGAGTCTGTGCAAATCCGCCTCTCTAAAAAGAATTGACTATAGGTGTTGGTTTTTAGTCAGTTATTTTTTTCTTTTTTCATTGATTTTGAATATTGTATTAATTAATTCTTGTCACAATGTTCAACTCGGATGAGGCAACAACTTTGGCTCCTTTTAGGAAAACCAGAGGTACCCATAAAAGGAAAATAACCATTTGTATTATTATCATTATTATTATTACTTACTAAGCTACAACCCTAGTTGGAATAGAAGGATGCTATAACCCCAAGGGCTCCAATAGGCAAAATATCCCAGTGAGGAAATTAAACAAGGGAAAATAAAATATTCGAAGAACAGCAACAACACATAAGCAAATATTTCCTATATAAATTATAAAAACTTTAACAAAGCAAGAAGAGATATTAGATAGAATAGTGCGCTCAAGTGTACCCTCAAGCAAGAGAACTCTAACCCAAGACAGTGGAAGACCATGGTACAGCGGCTATAGCACACACAAGACTAGAGAACAATGGTTTGATTTTGGAGTGTCTTTCTCCTGAAAGAGCTTCCTACCATAGAAAAGTTAAAAGAAATAGACTTGGAAACAGTCGCTCCATCGCTTGTTAAAAAGTTAGTAAACAATATAGAAGTTGAACTTGCGCAGGTAAAGGAGGTTGACAGTCAAATAAACCACCTTATGGAAAAAAAATGGACTTAGAAAAATGTAGATGAAAGCCTATATGCAAATGAATTAGAAAACTAAACTATTTGATGCAAGTAGATAGAACTGGATACCTTTGGAGTACATGAATTAAATACTGCCGACACTTTTATTAATCAATTCAACAATGTCATAAGTTATAAGAACAATTTGACAAATGCCAATAAGTTAGCTTGTTTAATTGGGTATTCGAGAGATTATGCTCTCTCCATAGTTAAGAATTTGTCCATCAATGATGCGAATTCAAAGGTGCACTATTATAAAAAAACCGTAGTTTTAATGGGATATTCTCTGTATAAATATAGTTCTCAACGGTATTTCGGTAAAACACAGGCGACCGTAATTTTACCTTGCTTTATTATCTTCTACTGGTTGGTGACCGTAATATCACTCCTTTACGTCAATATATCCGTTTTTAAGACTAAAAATTCTGGAATAAATGTTGCCAGACATTTACTTTTTTTTTTTTAATGCAAAATCTTAAGAGTGGTTAAAGAAATGTTGGAAAAGGAATTCTTAGACAAGGAATTTATAGTTGATGAGACTTTTATAAACATACTTAAAGGTAGCCCAAGTTCATTGCTCGACCCGGAATATTCCTATGTAAATTTTTTCCCAATGAAATCAGATCTTATTTATGAGGTGAGAGCACATGGAATAGATTTTTTTAAAGTTAATACCACCGAACATAGCCTAATCAGTCATATAATTTTTTATAAGTTGCCGGTATCCGTCAAAAGGGAATTCATTCATTTTTTGAAATAATAATTATCCCTCTCTTCATGACATATTTGACAATTACCACAGAGTTTTAACAACCCTTAGAAGAACATGCTCTGTCAAACTTAAGACCTTGGCTAAGTCACCTGTTAATGACCCCTTCACTCAAGCTTTTAAAGTCTCCCATTCGTGATGTTGAAAGTAAAACCTACTCAAATTAAGGGTACTGTACAGAACTATAAAGCTACAAATGGCAAATGAAAATGCAAACTGTGTGGGGCTTCCAGGCATTCCTTGGGTCAATATGATAATTTCACTAATTATTCTAGTGAAGTAGACTTAAAAGAATTATCCCATTGCCTTAGATGTCCTGGATCTAACCATGAGGAAGATGCTGGTTATGGGAAGCAAGGTAAACTTAGGTATCCATGTAAAGTATGTGAGAAGAAGGAACACACATCTCCCTTATGTCCCATAGCTGATAAAGAAAAAACTTCTCTATCGCTAAAACTAATGCCAACTTATGCCTAACCCAGAGAACTTGTGATTTTTGTTACATCCTCCCTACCATGACTTTGCAACTAAGGAATGGAAAGTTGAGTAGGATAGTAAGGTGCTAAATAGATACTGGGAGTCAAAGGTCATATATATCTGAAAAACCAGCTTAAGAACTTTGTCCAGACGTTCAACGACTGTATTCTCTTCATTGTGATGTCTGCACGTACATAAGGCAAGAATCCAAAGAATTCAAACGGATGTCAACAGGTATAAAATTAAAATGACAGACTTGAGTTGTTCCGTTATTAGTTGACAAGACTTTAGACATTCAGTTTGAGGTGCCGGGAATGTACGCAATACTTTCTGAGTTTAAATCAAATCACATTCATCTTTTTGATGAAGCCTTCAATGAAATAGGAAACCATGAGATAGTGGAAGTGGATGTGTTGTTAGGCATTGACATAATTCATCAATGTCTTCAATAAGCTTGGAAAGGAAGTTAGGCGGGGCATTTCTTGTAATTAACAACCAAGTGGCTACTATAGACAATTTATTAGACTTTTTAGATAAAGAGCAAAGTAAAATGGGTTATTCGCTTTTTAGCCAATAAGCAAGAAAGTAGTTTAGACAAAAGAACTAGAACAATAGTTAATGCCGTTATAGATCCCATCAAATCTTACTTCAACCCTTTAGAACACATACTAGAAGATACGGAAGTAGATAATGGAATTGAACATCTTTTTAGCTTGGAATCAATGGGGATCAAGACTAGGGATCAGGAACTAGTATCTTATGACAGTCGCCTAATAGAAAAGTTTGAAAACGACATAGGGCACTTTCCTGTTATTGCCCCACCACTAATTTCTGACCTAACCTAATCTAACCTAACCTAATCTAACCTAACCTAATATCAGGAAATTAGTGATGGTGCAATAACAAGAAAATAGTATTGGGGTTATATGGGAAATTTAGTGTATAGGTTAGGTTAGGTAAATTAGGTTAGTTAGGTTAGGTTGGTTAGGTTACGTTAGGTTAGGTTAGGTTATATCGGAAATTAGTGGTGGGGCAATAACAAGAAAGTAGCCGGCATGGTTTTTGCGGACGGCCACTTTACATTTAATGTAGAGTTGCCATGATTTCCAGAGAAGATCAAATCTGTTTCCTCTAATCATAAGGTTGCCTTAAAGGTCTTGGACAGAACAGTAAAACGTTTAAAACAGAAGGGTTTAACTGTCAAATGTCAGGCAGTCTTTGATCTGCAGTTGGCAGATGGCATACTAGAAAAAACTAGACGTTAGACTAAATGAATACCTAAACAAAATCTGGATTCCTCATAGACCAGTCATAAAGTTAAAGGAACAAGTCACGACCAAGATCAGACCAGATTTTAACTGCTCTTTTGAAACTGATAAAGAACTACCATCTCTCAATGAAGCTGCATATCCCGGAGTAGATCTGACGAACAATACTTACTTTTACTTTTACTTTTAGGGGTTTATTTCTCGCCCTCCATCAAACACTAAAGGTCTGTTCAGGCGGGCCTTGGTGTGTGAAAAAATAATTCCTTTCCAGTTGATATTTTGCTCTGTATCGTTATCAGTTATTTCGCTAGCATTTGTATTCAGGCTTAATAGTTTTCAGGTCACTATTATAACACTTTCTAAAAAGATAAGTCTTCAGGTTTTTCTTGAAAGCTGCCACATTATTGCTATTCTTGACATCGAGTGGAAGATCGTTAAAGAGTCTCGGTGCAGCATAACTGAACGTTCTTCCTCCTATTGCATGATTCACACTAATTTCGAATAGTCTATGTGGGTCATCTGCATGTCTAACTCTTACAGCGGCGCTGGTAGCTTCAGGATAGGGGACCAGGCAATCACGAAGATATTTAGGCTTATCACTTATAAGTGCTTTGTGAGTCGACAAGCAAATTTTAAATTCAATTCTAGCCTTAACAGGTAACCAATGTAGATCGATCAGTGCAGGAGTTATTCTCTCCCGAAATTTAATGCCTTTTATCAGTCTAGCCGCCCGGTTTTGCACATTTTGAAGCTTTCTTAGTAGTGTATTGGGCAATTTGTAGTACAGAGAATTGCAATAATCAAGCCTTGATATTACATGACTCATCACTAAAATTTTTGTACTGCCCTCTGTTAAATATTTTCTAATAAATGCTATGTTTCTCAGGTGATATTTACACACTTTCACTGTGTTCACAATTTGGTCCTTCATTGACAAATTACAGTCTATCAGTACACCCAAATTTTTCACAACAGGCACAATCCCAACATCAGCATCACCAATTTTTATACTTTGAATTAACTGGTAATTCTTCAAAGCCACCTTTGTGCCAAAGAACATACATTCTGTTTTATCATCGTTTAATTTGAGCTTTTTCCTCTGCATCCATGTTTTTATTTCAGTCATTATCTCATCAATTTTCTTCTCTGTATCTTGTGTTGCTGAAATTGAGAGGTAAAACTGAGTATCATCTGCATATAGTTTAAAACCCACTTTTTGTTTTTTCAAGATGTGTGATAGCTCGATAGTATATATGTTAAACAAGATAGGGCCCAGGACACTACCCTGTGGTACACATACTAAAGTTACTATTTTATTTCCGCACTAATAAGTTAATAATGATAAGTGACATAAAGCAAGCCTTTCTAATGATTAAATTAAAGAATGAAGCAGATCAAAATAAATTTTGTTTCTTCTGGGAGAGAAGTAATGAAATGGTGACATACAGATTCAAGACCATTGTCTTTGGGTTCACCTCTTCCCCATTCATATTACATCATGCCAGTACCTTTTCTGATGACAAGTGAATTACTGTTTAACAACTTTTACGTTGGTAATTTGCTTGTTACGGGAAATGATGGATTTACACTGAGATCCTGGAACTCCAATTCAGCTGAATTGAGAAGACAAATGAACGAAGATGGGAGGTTTGTTGAGCATTCTATTGCTGATAAGAAAGTACTTGGCTACAGTTATAAGATAGAGAATGAATCGATGAGTATAGCACCCCGCAATATAGATGCCGAGGCAAACACTAAGAGAAAAACTCTCTCTGAAACATCTAAAGTATTTGACCCATTGAATTTTGCGCTTCCAATCACAATAAGGGGTAAGTTGCTGAAGCGTAAAACATGGAAGTTGAAATTAAATTGGGATGAGCCTCTACTGGAAGACATATGTAATGAAATGAAAAGGTTAAGTAGGGATTCTTTAAAAATGTTGAGTGAGATATTGTTCTCAAGATAAGCTTTGAATTAAAAAGTGTTATATGGCCTTCATATTTTTAGTGACAGTTCCATGGAGGCTTAAGGTTTTGTAGCTTATGCAGTAAATGAAGAAGGCAAGAGTGCAAACCTATTTTCTAATTCCAAGTCTGTTCCTCTCTGTAAGAATAAAGAGCATGGTGTACCTACTTTAGAGCTTTTGGGAGTTATTCTAGCCTTCAAATGTCTACCCACAATATTAGAGGCTTATCACCACACAGTTTCAATTTGTAAACATGAGTGTGGATGTTCAGATTGTGCTCAATTGACTTTTGACGAAAGAAACAAAGGTAAAGTCGAAATTCCTCCACAATAGTTTTGGAAGTAGGTGGGTTAAACACTGAAATAATCTCTAAATACAGGCTCCCTGTTGCATACCATCATGTCAATAGTGACGAAAATACCTCAGACTTAATTACCAAGGGGTTATCCTATCATAAATATTTGGAACAAAATAAATTCTGGTTCGAAGGACCACATTGGTTAAATAATGACTAAAAAGTAGCCCAAATGTCCTTTGT
The DNA here is from genome assembly GCF_036898095.1 of Palaemon carinicauda. Lineage (NCBI taxonomy): Eukaryota > Metazoa > Arthropoda > Malacostraca > Decapoda > Palaemonidae > Palaemon > Palaemon carinicauda. The sequence goes on along the minus strand of NW_027172093.1, from coordinate 510,116 downwards.
TGAATTTTTCACCTGCCCAGAAAGGCAAAATATGCACGGCTTATGCCTCACAGTCCAAGAAAGTAAACACTGGAATTCTAAATAATGATGAAGATGCCAGCTTTGATGAACTGCTCCGGGTAACAAGCACATTTCTTTGTTACAGAAACCGCAGGAAAATAACCCGGATGATATCAGAGATTTACGAATGACTGCCTTCAGAGTCATTTTAGCATATGTGGTTCCCAAAATAACAAAGATACAGTGATGAGGAAATAAATATCCACAGAGAAAAGATTGAAGACTTCAAGTTTATCAGGTTCATCACCACAAGGTTTAGGGTATATTATATCAGGCACATACTAAGCGATTATATCCCTGAAATATAGAAATTAATTTTTAACAACCATAAAAACTTGTTCTTTTTGGTATAATTTCAAAATCCATAAAAAATAGTAAATTTATCATTATATCAAAAATATTAGGTAACATTAGGGTAGTGTTAAAACTTTCCATATTTATGAATTATGTAAATTATGATGAAATATAATTATGGCAAACGCTCTTCCTCCTGGCAGCTACCGGTTAAATCAGCATTTCCTACAGGAGTCCGTTGATTTCTACTAGTCAAAATATGGATGATCCTTCTCGACCAGCACCATTTGAATAATTGGTCTGCATACTGCCCCTTTGATTTTTTATTTGATACCTGTTAAAATAGGTGTGTCAGCCCAGTAGTCGTGCTAATCCATCCCCACATACTGCCAGTGTTGGCTACACTGCCACGTCTGGTTGACTTACTTTTACTTTTTACTTTTAGAGGTTTATTTCTCGACCTCCATCAGACACTAAGAGTCTGTTCAGGCGAGCCTTGGTGTGTGAAAATAACTTCTTTCCAGTTTATATTTTGCTCTGTATCTTTTCAGTTATTCGCTAGCATTTGTATTCAGGCTTAATAGTTTTTTTATCACTATTATAACACTTTCCAAAGAGATAAGTCTTCAGGTTTTTCTTGAAAGCTGCCACATTTTTGCTATTCTTGACATCAAGTGGAAGGTCATTGAAGAGTCTCGGTGCAGCATAAAAAGTTCTTCCTCCTATTGCATGATTCACACTAATTTTGAATAGTCTATATGGGTCATCAGCATGTCTAACTCTTACAGCAGTGCTAGTAGCTTGAGGGTAGGGGACCAAGCAATCACGAAGATATTTAGGCTTATCAATTGTAAGTGCCTTGTGAGTAAACAAACAAATATTAAATTCATTTCTAGCCTTAACAGGCGACCAATGTAGATCGATCAGTGCAGGACAGTGTTAAATATGAGAGGACTGGCTAGTCTAATCGGGTTTGTCGTTTTGCAACCCCCTATACACGATAAAGATTGATCAGTGACTCCTCGCTGCTGGGAGGAAGGGCGATGGCGGCTGGTACAACATGCAAACATACGCTACCAGGGTCTACGCAATGTCAGGTTGGGCAGCCGGTCAGGACTGCGGTCCACCCCAAAAGCCAAAGCAAAGTTCTTCAAAAAGAAGGCAACGGTGTTACCCCATACGAATGGGAAAAAAGCACGCTTGTAGAAGTAGTTCATGGCAATCTCGGTAAAACTAGCTTCTCGGTCGTTAATGTGTATGGCCTGCTTAAGGTTACTAGGTATGTGGGGTGACAGACTAGTACACCTGACAGTCTTTTCTTGCCATTATGGGACGGGTTTGTTTACATTACGGTATGAAAATGGCCTATGTTGTCATTCGCTGCTGCTAGATGGTAAAGGTGAAATCAAATAATTACAAGAGACAAATCTGTGTATCACATAATTAAATTAATATTATAACATCTCTCCATGATGAACAGTTTTGTTATAACTTCAATAATGACAACTATTATTAAAATGAAATAACAATCTTTTGTGATGACATTGCAACCAAAATCTTAGTGTACAGCTTTGTTATATCTTGAATAAGGATGAAAGCTATTTGAAATTTACATAATATTCTGCTTTGACATTACAAACAATATATCTAATTTGAGTACGTTCAAACATTTAAGGGGTGAAATGACAATTTTTCGAAGAATAATTTGGAAATTTTAAAAGACGTTCTAATTCATCCAAAGTGATCTTTGGTGTAATTGTTTTCAAGCTGACAAGTTGTACGGCAAAATCTTAAGAAACGACGGTGATAAAGGAATTGCAAGTCCAGCAGCCTTTAATTAAACCTTTGCCCCACGAGTAGCGTAGTAGACTTTTAATTTTATTTAAATCTGTTATTTTTGGTTCATCATTCACGTTATGATTCATTATTTAGATTCATCTTCGTATGTCTGGCAGTGCTACAGCATTGCTGTGAAGTTTTGAAAGGCCTCAAGGGCCTAAGCTGAAGCAAGACAACAAGTGGTTAGTAAAAGCAGAATTATCACGGTGACCAGTGTTATATTTTCCCCACAAATACTAAAAGCTTTTTGTTAGTTATTTACAGTTTTTTTAATGTTCATAACTCGCACTAGCATACATATATACGGTAGTTGTGATATATAACTGAAGTGTTGTTTGAATATACAGAAATAAACTTTACGCAAAAAAAAAAATCCATTGTAACAGTTAAAAAAAAAAACCCGAGAACAAATGACAGTATTTTCTTTGAAGAATTCAGTGAACTCATTGAGATGATTATCATAGAGAAAGTTGTATTATTTGTGGGGACTTCAATCTTTGGATGGATGACGCATCAAATTCTGATGCTTTAGCATTTAGTGAGTTATTGGAATCATATCAATTGGTGAATAATGTCCACTGCGCAACAGTGGAGGTCCTGTAGAGAGTCGGGTTTACCTGTTGTATAGGGCTGGCAAAACAGCTGTCAAAGTAAAGTAAAGTAAAGTTTGGTATTCTACCCGTGTACTTTCAGATTTTAACCACTCTCTTCCTTTATATAGATTTCCCCTCTTTTTTTTCTAAAGTTTCCCATGAACTCAGAATACATCCCCAAGACCGCCATCCCTACCCCCCTTCGGTACATACACCTTCAATTACTCCTGTTTTGTCCTTCGTAATGCTGGGGCCCCTTTTCAACTTCCCATGGATGGCATCATGGGGGACTTCCCCTTCTGTGCATGTTAAGAGGACGACATACTTGTGTTCTCTTCCTCCAAAGACAAACACCTCCATCACCTATGCATTGTGCTCGACCACCTACAACAAAACGGCCTTGTAGTCTGTTATGAAAATTGTACCTTTGGTGCCAACAAAGTTTCGTTGCTAGGGTACCAAATCACTCTTGAAGGAGTCCACCCTTTCCATAAAAAGGTAGCAGCACTTCAGAGCTTCTCACAACCTCGACCATAAAAGCATTGCAAGAATTCTTAAGTATTATCAACTATTATCACTGTTTCCTGCCAGCCATCGCCACCACTCTTGCTCCCCTCTATGCCTCCCTCAAGGGCAAGCCAAAGGACCTGAAGTGGGGTCCCCTTTAAGAAGCAGCCTTCTGCAACGAAAAGAATGCCATATCAACCGCTGCTGCTCTCACTTTTTCCGTGCAACATGCAACTCTTTCTCTTCACAGATGCCAGTGACGTTGCTATTGTTGCAGTACTCGAGCAGTTGGTAAACGGATTGCCCCGTCCATTGGCCTTCTTTATTAGAAAACAGCCCAAGGAGGATTCCGACGACTATGCCTGCTACCACGAATTGCTGGCAGTGCATTCGGCTGTCCATCACTTTCGTCACTTCTTAGAACATATGTCCTTTGTCATTCACATGGACGACATGCCTCCGGTTCACACCTTCACTCTTCAGTCCGATGCCTGGTCCGCCCATCAATGTCGACATCCCTCCGTTGTGGCTGAAAAAAATTGCACCTTTTAACATGTCTCTGGGAAAATTAATCCCATTGCTGATGCCCTGTTAGAAACATATTGGCTGCCATTCACCTGGATTGGATTACAACCTCTTGGCAATGGTCCAACGAAAATATCAAGAGTGCCAAGCATGTAGGAGATACTGCTCATCCCTATGTTGGCAAGACGTCCCCGTAAATGACTCCTACGCCACCCTCATCTGTGACGTCATTACCAGTAGACTACGACCACGGATACATGCTTCCATGCGCCGACAACTGTTTGATTTCATTCGTGGCCTTTCACATCACTCGCGCAGTTTCTACTGCACGGCTACTGAAGAAGAAGCTTAAAAGTACATGGACACATGGATTCAAGAGTGGGCCCCTTTCCCTTACCTAATCGTCATTTTGCCCACATTCAATATTCACGTCGACTCAGTAGGTTCCCTACCCACGTCAAAAGTACTTTGTTACCATTTTACCGTCATTGACTGCTTCACTCGTTGGCCTGAACCCACTCCCATGGAAACTATGTCTGCCTCATGTACATCTGCCTTACTCTCAGGGTGGATAGCGAAATTTGGTCTCCCTGAGCATATTACTTATGAAAAGGTTACCTCTTTCACCTCTCAATTATGGATATCATAGCAAATCTCCTGGTTATCAGCTTACCTCAGACAACTACCTACAACCCCTCTGATAACGGAACGATTGAACAGTTTCCTCGCACCCTCAAAGTATCTTTGATGTTCTGCTGCATTGACTCCAACCGGTTTACTCGGCTTCCCTGGGTCCTCCTGGGACTAAGGACCACCTAAAGACGCCCTGGTTGTCTCAGCAGCTGAAATAGTGTAAGCCGACCAGTTGGTCATATGCCCAATTTTTCCTGTTGCCAACTTCTCTGATATTCTCCATTGCCCATTTAAGCAACATATACCGACAAATTTGTACTCTGCCATGTACGTTTTCTGCACAATGACAGTAGCAAGCCACCACTAACGCACCCTTACACAGGTCCTTTCCTCATGATCCGTCACAATCCACAGGCTTTCTTAATTAACATTCGTGGCAAAGAAGACTGGGTCTCCATTGGTCACCTAACCTGCATAGCACCTGCTATATAATCCGCCTACAGTACACTTCTCAAGAGCTGGGCGTCCCATTTCACATGTATGTCTCCTTTAGTGAGGGAGCCATGTTCTATGCGTATTTCACCCACGCTTGTACACTGTAACGTCATTTCCCCCTTTTTTTTTTCTTAATACCTGTTTAAGTCTGCCTGTACATGAATAAGTCTGTTTGAGTTTTTGTGTCATTCTTGTCCGGAATCTCTTTTATAAAAACTCGCTATCCGTAGAAATAAATTCAGTTGCATTCATCTCGACTCTCAATTACAGCTTAACAGCTCACTCACACACAAGTCAATAAATCTTGCCTATAGATTACACATGGCAAGTATTTTGTTTTTAATTTATATTTTCCAAATACCATATGTGTCCACATTAGCAACACGCTTTTTCTTGTGTGTGATTGGAACAATAAGTATAACAAACAAACTAGCGTGATCCAAATTAGACTAATTTGTAAGCCTGCACTTTCTTATGGATTAAAGGAGTTCATCATTACTCTCCTCTCGCTTGCCATATGTAAGATCAGTAACAGAATAGAGGATGACGTCTTAGCAACTATCAGCTCCCTTAAGTTTAGGTCCAGGAGTCCAATGTCCAAGACAGACTGCTTTATCTAAACAAAGGTCAGCTTAATTGCAGTAGGTGCCTCAGTGCTTGTTCTTTCGTATATTTTGACATTTTGCAATATTCAAAAGTTCTTTTTGGTGTATATTTTTCTGCATTTGTAATAAATCACTTTGGGTACCTCATTTGTATCTTTATGTCCCAGGGGTTCATCTCATAGTATTGGCTTTCAACATCCATCAAATTACTTCTTTGAGTCTCATTTTTTTTATACTGATGGTAGGTTTTTAACGGATGATTTAACATTACAAATAACGCGTCAGGATTTTCCTTTATCTTGCCATTCCTTAAGTGTTTATCTTTGCTTTTCAGATTGGTAAAATGAGCTCATACCTGAAATTAACTTTTTATTAGCTGAAAAAACTTGTAGATTCCAAACTTATGAGTTATATATTAATATTCATAAAGTAATAAGAAACAATCATATGATATAGTATCCTGGATATTAAGCATTGTATGCGTTCCATATAGACACTGAGTATTTAGCTTTCACACAGGCAAGCCTAGCAAGTATTTTCAAAATATGGAGCCGCAGACCTTTAAAGAAAATCATATGGTACAAAGATATCGTTAAGCTTATGAACTAATTATCGTTTGTGCATAGAATAATATTCACACACATTTTGAGCTAAGGGTGCTCTCCATTACGCCACAGAGAGAGAGAGAGAGAGAGAGAGAGAGAGAGAGAGAGAGAGAGAGAGAGAGAGAGAGAAAGTTACATATTGGCAGTTACATACAGTACATCAGAAATCAATAGAAAAAAGAAAAATGACAGCATTGAATCATCAGTATATCAGTTACAAAAATAACATATATGAGATCGTATTCCATTATCACAACAACTGCAACAGACAGTTTAGCAGCCACCAGAGTATGGATGACGAGTCAAAATTACGTCTAGGTGGTCATCTTTGAGTAAATATTGACAGAGAGAGAGAGAGAGAGAGAGAGAGAGAGAGAGAGAGAGAGAGAGAGAGAGAGAGAAGTTAATTTCGGTTTTTATATCATACTTACCATACTTTTCTACCAAACCCCTCTCTACGAAAAATAAAAGCTTTTGTATAAATGCAACTCGGGTATATCGAATAAGTGGTAACCTCTGGGCCTGAATGGGCTCTGGATTATTTGCAGAAATCCTTTGAACACACTTCCTTGAAAGCTTTTGGAACGCTAAACCTCGAATCTTCCATCAGATGGAGACTTAAACTTCCAGCATACTAATGGTCTAATTTCAACGAGCGACTTTCCGTAACTTTGTAGAAAAAGTCATTATATAATTTATATCAGACTGATGACGGTAGAGGATAAGGACAATTTGGTTATGGCTGTCATTACCATTTTTTACATATGCTGACAAATAAGTGTGAGAATAATGAAAAGAAATAGCAACACTATTTCTCGTGTTTTTTCCTATCTCTCTCTCTCTCTCTCTCTCTCTCTCTCTCTCTCTCTCTCTCTCTCTCTCTCTCTCTCTTTTTTTTACTTTAGAAAAGTGTTGGAGTAATGAAAAGAAATAGCAACACCATTTCTCGTGTTTTTCTCATCTCTCTCTCTCTCTCTCTCTCTCTCTCTCTCTCTCTCTCTCTCTCTCTTTTTTTTTTACTTTTGCCATAATATATAACTACATGGGATTGGAAACTATAAAAAAATCATTGAATCTACGAGGAATATAGCTTCAGAAAATACTAATTCAGATGAAGATTCCATTTCGGTTTTTTTTTTTTAAATCTCTAATAAAATTTTCGAAATGCACATTATAATGACGACTGACTTTGCTGATGTGGTTATGAATCCTAAGAATATCTAACCAAACTCTAGATATATTTTGATATGTAATAATTCGACACTTAATGATATGTATATATATATATATATATATATATATATATATATATATATATATTCTGAGGTGGAATACCTTAACGTGATGGAAGGGTTTGCGTATTGCTATGATCAGCAAAGCTGTACTAGTCAGGGGGTTTATCCATAATAGGTTTGTTTGCTATGAGCGATCAGATCACAATATCCCACCATCACCAATTT
>NW_027172093.1:490000-495000 GCF_036898095.1 Palaemon carinicauda | reverse complement strand
TCTGGATACTATCAAATATCCATTCATGAAGACAGTAAATGAAAAACGGCATTTATTACTAATGATCAACTAATTCAGTTTAATTTTCTTCCTTTCGGTGTTAAAAATGCTCTAGAGTAATGATGGCATTTTTGTCTCCCTTAATTGGCCATAATGTTCTTGTTTATTTAGACGATATCATAATTACAGGGAAAACTGCCGAAGAACATAATAACGATATTCGTAAAGCTTTAGAAGCATTGCAATGTAATGGTATGAAAATAAATGTCAAAGTGCAAATTTGTCTGTAAACTGGGGCAAAGAAGAAGAAGCATATACCCATCAAAAAGAGAGATGTATCTGTTATAACAACACAAGAGGAAGAAAGGCAACATTAGATGGAACACTTTAGTGAGGCCATGAATATGATATATGAAGGGGATAATTTGATTGATATACCCGAAGCTGATGAAGACCTTCATGTGCCTATGAATGAATTCAGTGTGTTTGAAATCGAAGCTATCATTAAAAAATTCGGGAGACTTGAAGCCCTTGGTTACGATGGAATAACTACTGAGATGATACTGGTTGAAAATGAAGTGACCCCCAGAACATTTTTAAGATTATTTTGTAGATTGTGGGATGAAGAGGCAAACCCTGATGAATGGGCAAAAAAAGTCAACCTGACTGATTGCAATAATTACAGAGGCATTACACTTACGTCAGTAGTCATGAAAATATATATTATGTTTATTTTAGAGAGACTCGAGAAAAAGATTGATGAAAAGCAGAGAGGTGAATAAGCAGGATTTAGCAAAGGTACAAGCTGTACTGGCCAATTTTTTATTTTGAGACATGTTGCATAGCAATGCGTAGAATATAGAAATCTACCTTTGATGGCATTTGTGGACTATGAAAAACCTTTTGATAGTGTGCACCGGCCAATTTTGTGGAGAGTCCTGCATTATTATTGAATTCCTCTTAAATATGTAAATTTGATTATGTTCATGAACATAGCAAGTGCTAAGTTAATGTTAGTGGAGTCTTGTCAAATGAATTTCTGGTGAACAGCGGAGTACTCCAAGGGAATGTGTTGTCACCTATGTTGTTTATCCTCCTCGTGGATTTTGTAATGCGTAGAACAGTTGGAGATGGTGGAGAAGGATTAGATTGGATTGATAATAGGAAATTGGCTGACCTAGAGTATGCTGATGACGCTGTCCTTATTAGCAGAACACCACAGGATTTGCAATGCTTGCTTACCAGAATGCATGAAATATCACACTAGGTTAGACTCAAGATAAGTAGAAGAAAGTGATGATTAGAACGGAATGTGCAACGTAAGATGAAATACTGTATCATTAGAAAGAGAAAGGATTAAGGAGGTAGAATCATTTACATTTTTTAGGAACCATGATCTCTAATACAGTGTCTTTAGAATTGGAGTATAATGAAAGATTGAAAAAAGCAATTCAAACAGTGGTTAAGTTAAGAAAAATTTGGAAACCAAATCGCCTGAAATTACATACAAGAATCAAGCTATCTATCAGTATGGTGAGATCTGTGTTACTGGATTGACATGAGTCGTGGTATGACAATGAAACATATCCAACAGATTTTCTAGATTTGAGAACAAAGTTCTCAGAAGAATATTGTGAGTTAAATGGCAGGACAGGATTAGAAATGAAACTATAAGAGAGATTACTCGAGTGCCATATGTGGATGAGATCACGGTGAGGGGTAGATCGAGATGGTTTGGTCATGCTCTTCGCACTAGAAGAGATGGAAGACCTAGGCTTACAAGGCTGAGGACTAGGAAGCATGAAATAGATGATGAAGGGATAAGTATTGAATTAAAAGCTCAAGATAGAGATGGTTGGCAAATTTTAACAGAGGCCCTTTGCATCAATAGGCGTAGGAGGAGATAATGATGATGTTTAAGAAAATATGAATGTTCTAATTAAATCTTAATAGCTGGCAGTAGGGTAATGTAAATAGTTTTATTATTAATGTGCTTTTACAAAATAAATGGATATAAAGATCAATGCAACAAAAAGGTCAGTCGATCGAGTATTGGAAAAGAATTTGAGCGATGTTTTCTCCAATAATCCTTCACTCAAATACATCGAGAGTCTATAGATCATTTCACCAGAAGTCTTATCGACATTAGTGACAGCTATACCTTTATTAGTTTAATCTATGATAAATGATTTCCTAGAGAGAGAGAGAGAGAGAGAGAGAGAGAGAGAGAGAGAGAGAGAGAGAGAGAGAGAGAGAGAGAGGAAAGAATAGGCTGTTAAATTTTTGGTTATAAAAAAACGCTATTTGAGTATTCCTAATTCCCAATTTAACATACCAACAAATTCTCCTCCTCAGTACAAAATCCCTTTATTCATATTTTATAGAAAGCTAAAATAAGCATAGAAAAACGTATTGAAACCAATAGATTTCAAGATTCGTAGAATGTCAACGATATGTGCATCATAGAAAGTCGAAGGTTATACTATGGACATAGGAGAATGACAAATAATAGATGAACATTAAGAATAACTGAATGGGTTCCTAGAGATTTCAAACAAAGCAGGGGAAGGAAGAGAAGGCGAAGGATTGACAACCCAAGATAATTTGCGGGTTATAGACTGGAATACGAAGACCATAAAAAGATGCGAGTGGATGGACATTGGACATGTCTGAGGCACTTGGTCATGCAGGGGACATGCTATGGCTGATGATGATGATACATACAGACATACAAACACACACACACATACAACCACCTAGGGGCTAGACGCATCGTCAAAAAGCTCCTGTCCGGAGAGAAGCTCAGGGCAATCTAAAGAAGAACACACACACACACACACGCACGCACACAAGAGTGTGTATGTATACACACACACACACACATATATATATATATACATATATTTATATATATATATATATATATATATATTCATATTTACATATATATGTATATATATATATATATATATATATATATATTTACATATACATATATATATATATATATATATATATATATATATATATATATATATATATATATATATACATATATACATACATATATATATATATATATATATATATATATATATATATATAATCAAACTTAACAATAGGAAAAGTAACAGTAATAGTAAAAAGCATGGAAAGAGGCAAAGCAGCGAGATAAGATGGCCTAACAATTGATTTGATAATAGATGGAGGAGATTTCATAGTAGTATAACTGGCTGAACTTAACACAAAATATCTCCAAAAAAAAAATTCTATGCCCACAGCATGGAAATTCTTTTATCATTAAACTAATTTACAAAAAAGGGAAGGTTCAACGAGCACTTCAAGACTTGACCCAGTGGCAGCAAGCTGTATTAGTGGAGTGACCCACCCTAGACCACACTTTGAGACCAGAAGTTCCAAGGAAGGTCCTCTTTCTAACGGCCAGGAGTTCAGGATCCTGAATCGCTCAACAGACCTAACCAACATTGGTGCTTAATTTGGCTCTTTTACAAACCCACTTTAGGTAATGACATGATTTGTACACATTTATTATTATTATCATTAATTGCTAAGCTATCACGCGCGTTGGAAAAGCAGGATGGTATAAGCCCGGGGGGCCCTAACATGGAAAATAGCTCAGTGAGGAAAGGAAACAAGGATAAATAAAATATTCCAAGAACAGTAATAACATGAAGATAAATATTTCCTATATAAACTATAAATACGTTAACAAAACAAGAGGAAAAAACATTAGATATAATAGTGTGCCTGAGTGTACCCTCAAGCAAGAGAACTCTAATCCAAGACAGTGGAAGACCATGGTACAGAGGCATGGCACTACCCAAGCTAGGATATCATGTCTGTAGCCGTCTGGCTTAATCCGTGTCGTGTCCGGTATTCTAAAATTTTACTCTTAATGGGTTTTTCCCTCTTTGTTCGATTTTGATTTTGTTTAAGAGAACGTGTTAAATGTGTTCACTTTTACTCTCGTGTTACGGTATTATTCTTTAATTTGACTCCAAGGCTGGTTCAACCAGTTGATTATGGAATTAACCCTTTGTTGCCATTAGTGTTTTATTAAGGCACTTTGTTTCATATGCCATTTCTTCACTACTAGTTCCAATTCCATCCTTCGCAGCCGGATAGAAGTTCATAAAATAAAGGAGCATCGAGACCACAATTTGGAACTGAATCAGAAATCAATGCAGATCCCATACCAAATTTCTGTGGGAGCGTGTAAGCTTCACAATTTGGGCTGTTTTAAACGAGAGATGGCGTTCTAGAGGAACAGACGTCGGTCCGGCTTCATAGGATGGAATCGGTAGCTTCGTGAAATTCTGTGAAACCTTTTGAAAAAAAAATTTGAATTCCTATTTCAAAGAAACTAAAGTTTTCATTTATCAATTTTGTTGAATGTTTTCCGCTTTTCCAAATATTTTTGTATCAAATTTTCACCACCACAACCTTTATATTGAAGTGTAGTTCCAAAACTCAATGTAGTCCTGAAGAAGGGTCGCGAAGTGATTCGAAACGCGTTTCGACACCAGATAATAATTGGAGAAAAGTAAATGTATTTCTGGTGTTATCCTGAAAACTCTCTGCAGGACGATCTGTCCGAGGAGAAGCTGTCTTCGATTTTTGGACGCCGCTGAGACGTTGTCTATTCATTATAAACGCAGAGTAACATGCCTAGGTACCATACATATACTGTATATGTATATGTATACATATGTATGTGTGTGCATATACATACATATATATATATATATATATATATATATATATATATATATATATATATGTAATATATATATAATATATATTATATGTACATTATATTATATATGTTGTTTTATATATATATATATATATATATATATATATATATATATATATATATATATATTATATATATATATATATATATATATATATTATATATATATATATATATATATATATATATATATATATATATATATATATATATATATATACAT
>NW_027172093.1:482500-485000 GCF_036898095.1 Palaemon carinicauda | reverse complement strand
CTGTATCATGGTCTTCCACTGTCTTGGGTTAAAGTCCTCTTGCTTGAGGGTACACTCGGGCACACTAATATTCTATCCTATTTCTCTTCCTCTTGTTTTTTAAATTTTCTATAGTTTATATAGGAGATATTTATTTTGATGTTACCCTTCGTAAGATATATTATTTTTCCTTGTTTCCTTTCTTCACTGGGCTATTTTCCCTGTTGGAGTTAAGGCAATTGAGCGGTAATCAGTAGGAATATAGTTACCACAAACATATTTACCTAATGGAATAACATTACCAATTCTCCAACAAGTGCTAACTTGCAGAAAATAACAAACAACGTAGAAGCTAGAAAACCAACACTTTTTATATATAAAAAACTAAGAAACATTACTATTTGGGTTTACACCTACATAAGTATCAAGTTCCAGCTATAGTGTTTAATTTCACTGGACTGGAAAGCTAAACTAATTAGTTTAGCTTCAGGAAAACATGAATGAAGAAGATTGTCTCATTACTCTGCTTATTGTCAAACACATCAGCCAAAAGGGTTGCCTTTTCTCCTGGTCTTTGAGTAACCAAACCATCTGGTTTAAGTAAAGGAGGAACTGATTCATCTACACCAAAGAGTGCAGAGTTAAGGGTAACCCGCCACTTATGTTCCTGGGTTTTACCAGAAAGGGTTTCTGTTATGCACCGGCTCAATTAACAAGGCTTGCTCCGTGCTGAGCAATGCCTACAGCAAGAATTACCCTGTGTGCTGAGAATCTTGCAAGGCCCAGCCACACCGGCTGGGTCTTCTACTCTTGGGGGCTAAGACTGATGATCAAACTTGATCTGTTACTCTTCCAATGCTGAGAGGACTCAAAGTAAGTGTGCCAGCTATCATTGAACCGGGGTTTGTCTTTCACTTGGTATCATAGCACATGCGAAGGGATACGTCTGCCAATTATGTTGAATATATTCTCATACAAGAGAACAGCAGACTCAAACACTTTAATCTTATTCTGCTGATGCCTTAGTCAACCTTTGATCGAATTTTTATAGAAAATCCTGACATCAGATAGGCAAATAAACCAACTTAACCAAAAACATACTTTGCCTGGTCTCACAAACAATGTTATTAGGTTAATCTCTCAACTTTGACAGAAAACCCTACTTTTTTTAGTTAATTTTCATACTAATTTGCATTTATTACATGCAGAAACACTAGCGGAGTGCATGAACAGTTGTACTCGGAAGCTTACTCAGTTTTTAATATGCAAGAAGTAAGCTAAAAACCCCTATTAATATTCTGGCTAGCAATGATTTCAGTAGATGCGGTCATGTCTTTGAAACATCGTAGTCTATTGCACATAGTAGACTATATCTTAACATCTTGATATTCACATATATCACATACTCATGGCTGTTTTGTTATTGTTAACATGACTGTCATATTGGTTCCCATTATGAATTAGTGAATAGCAATTGCAGCCCCACTGAACACACACACACACACACACACACACTCTCTCTCTCTCTCTCTCTCTCTCTCTCTCTCTCTCGGGATATTTTAGTTGAAAGGGCACTCGAGTATTTTACGTTTTCTATAAAAGGGATAAACTATCGATCTCTCTTAAGTAACATCTTCCATGCAAATTATCTTTCAATCAATGAGTATCTGTCAAAGAAGATTTTACTGGATCTAACATAGAATCGGCTTTTATGCTTTTATCCAAAAACAACAACGAAAAAAGTAGACCTTTAGGTGAAAGTATGTTGAAATTACAATCTATTACTAGAGATTTTCAGTGCTTCGAAATCCGAATCGTATAGGAAGTAGTTTTTCTCATATAGATATATAGACACGATAGTTTTTTTTCCATACGTATTCCATGTGTGAAATAAGCCAGTGTACCAGAAGGAGGAAACTTGTTTATAGTAAAGTACTAAATGTTTCTTTTTTATATAAATAGGCAAGTCTGCATTTCAAAAGGAGTACTTCCGTGACTGATTATCTGTTGCTTTACTTCATGGTATATGAATATGCATGATTACCAAAAAGGAAAACTATAACAGTAAACCAGGAAAGCTAATTATGGTAATGTTTGCCCTAACCGTACAGCCATTACATAGCTAGGCTGAATATCATATATATTTTATCATGTTAATGAGAAGAGGAAATTAATTAGTGAACCAAATAAGTGAAATTCTCATATATTAGTAAGATATATATGTATATATATATATATATAAATTATATATATATATATATATATATATATATATATATATATATATGTATATATATATATATATATATATATATATATATTATATATGTATATATATTCGTGTGCATATATATTCTATTATACATATATAAAGAGAGGTTTCTGGCTATATGTATATATATATATATATAAATATATATATATATACATACATACATACATACATACATATATATATATATATATATATATATATATATATATATATATATATATATATTTGTGTGCGTATGTATATATT
>NW_027172093.1:465000-470000 GCF_036898095.1 Palaemon carinicauda | reverse complement strand
GGCTGGACTGGTGGGCCTCCACGTTACTGGATGTACAGGCCTCCACAGACCCCGACGACCCGGAACAACAGAGTCTCCTGTCGGACATTATCACTTCCGGGGGGAAAGCGCTAAAATTTATGGCATACCAGGCTCTCTCCCTGACGGCCAACTGGGTCCTCCGGAAGAGGGACACAGTGCTTTCCAGGGTAGCAAGGAAGATCCCAGACAGACAGGCGCGAGCCATTCGCACCCTACCCCTAGGAGGAGAGTCCCTGTTTCCTTTGAAGGAATTGGAAGAACTGATGGAGAAGGTGTCCAAGAGGAGAGAAGTCAACGTCCCTAAGCAATCATCCTCCAGGAGACCTCCGTATAAGAGGTCAGCCTCGGATAGGACCGTGACCCCTCAAGCGGGTCCCAGCTCTTCAAGGAGGGACGCCCACTCCTCTTCCTGGTCATCATCTCCTCAGCCCTCCCGCAGGGGAACTACAACTTCTGCCAACTCCTTCAGGTCGGGTTACTCCGCCTCGAAGAGGGGCAGATCAGGCCGCTCCTCTAGGAGAAGGTAGAGGGAGAGGCCCCCTACTCCCGCCCAAGCCTCGGGTTGGGGGATGCCTCAGACCCCATTGGCAAGCATGGAAAACGTATGGGGCGGATGCTTGGACGGTGTCCGTCCTGAAAGAAGGCTACAGGATCCCCTTCATAGCGGACTCACCCCCTCTGATCCCAGCCACCCAAACAGAATGGTTAGCTCCCAGGGACCCGTTGAAAAGGGCTACCCTACAAAAAGAAGTTTCCTCCATGTTGGAAAAGGGACCCATGGAAGAAGTCCTTCTCCCAGGGCCAGGCTTCTACAGCCGCCTGTTCCTGGTGGAGAAAGCAACGGGGGGGTGGAGACCGGTGATAGACCTGTCGGCCCTCAACAAGTTCGTCAAGAAGACGGACTTCAAGATGGACACCCCAAAATCCGTCCTGATGTCCTTGAGGGAGAAAGATTTTATGATGACGGTCGACCTCAAGGATGCGTACTACCAAATTCCAGTCCACCCGTCGAGTCGGAAGTTCCTCCGGGTAAAATGGGGCTCCCAGATCCTGCAGTTCCGGACCCTCTGCTTCGGACTGTCGACGGCCCCTCAAGTGTTCACGAGGGTCTTCGCGACAGTCTCAGTATGGGCTCACGAACGAGGTATCCGCCTCATCAGGTACCTGGACGACTGGTTGCTCCTTTCCAGTTCAAAGGCCCTCTTGGAAGAGCAAGGAAAGGACCTCCTCCGGTTCTGCAGGAGTCTGGGAGTCATCATCAACCTGGAAAAATCGAACCTAACGCCGTCCAACAAAATGGGGTACTTGGGGATGACGTTGGACACCGTGCAGGGGAAGGCCTTCCCCTCGGAGGACAGGATACAGAACCTCGTCAAGATCATTCAGCCGTTCCTGTCGGGGCTTCCCAGGAAAGCGAAAGACTGGCAGAGGCTGATAGGCCACCTGGTCTCATTAGAGAAGCTAGTTCCCCAAGGGAAGTTACGACTCAGACCCGTACAATGGAACCTCAAGGCTCTATGGTCCCAGACAGGCTCTCAGAAAATATCGATCCCAGTCCTTCCGCAGACGGAAACAGCCTTGAAATGGTGGAGATGCCGGTCAAACTCCCTCAAGGGGATGCCCCTCGGGTCCTGTCCTCCCGAGTTTCTCCTGTTCACGGACGCCTCCAGCCTAGGGTGGGGAGCCCACCTGAGGGAAGAAACAGCAAGCGGGACCTGGTCAGAGACCGAAAAGCATCACCACATCAACGTCCTAGAGCTAAAAGCAGTACAAAAAGCATGTCTGCACTTTGCAAGTCGATTGAAGGGAAACACCGTGGCCCTAATGTGCGACAACGCCACGGTGGTAGCCTACATCAAAAAACAAGGGGGCATGAAGTCGAAGGAACTGTGCGACCTCACTGTGGACATCTTGCACTGGGCGGACGAACACCAGGTAACACTGCTTGCAAGGTTCATCCCCGGGAAAAAGAACGTGCTAGCCGACGGCCTCAGCAGGGTAGGTCAGATAGTAGGGACGGAATGGTCCCTACAACCAGCGGTAGCCAGACTCATCCTTCAACGCTGGGGCTCCCCGGTGATAGACCTATTTGCAACAAAGCTCAACGCCAAGTTACCGGTTTATTGCTCCCCGGTACCAGACGAAGGAGCAGCCCTAGAAGACGCCTTCCAGCACAGGTGGGACAACCTGGACGTTTATGCCTTTCCCCCCTTCACGCTGCTAAGACAAGTGCTCAACAGAGTAAGAACCGCCCAAAACCTAAAGATGACTTTGGTAGCGCCCTGGTGGCCGGAGAGAGAGTGGTTCGCGGATCTGAAAGACCTGGCAAGCCATCCGCCATGGCCTCTGCCCCCCAGGTCAGATCTACTAAGTCAACCGCACTTCCTCAGGTTCCACGACAACCCTCTCTCTCTTCGCCTTCACGCCTGGAGACTATCGAGCGACTCCTGAGGAAGGAGGGGTTCTCCTCCCCCACAGCTAAGAGGATGTCCCTATATCTAAGAAAATCCTCTACCGTAGTCTACCAGGCGAAGTGGGCCGCCTTTACGAAATGGTGCGCGACAAAACAAATAAGACCTCTCGAAGCCTCGGTCCCTGACATAGCTGATTTTCTAGTGTATCTTAGGGATAAAATAGGAATGTCAATCCCAGCTATTAAAGGAGTGCGAGCAGCCTTAGGCCAAGTCTTTCTCCTGAAAGGCATCGACCTAGGGACATCAAGACATATAGGGATGCTGATTAGGAGTTTCGAACAATCCTGTCCTCCCCAAGCCAGGAGAGTGCCTAGATGGGACCTGGCCAAGGTCCTGAAAATGTTGTCTCTTCCTCCCTTTGAACCGCTCAGAGATATCGGGGACAAAGATCTCACCCTCAAGACAGTCTTCTTGCTAGCCTTAGCTTCGGCTAAGAGGGTAGGTGAGATCCACGGTCTCTCCTACGACGTGCCACACTCCAAAGGGTGGAAGGAGGTATCTTTCAAGTTCGTACCCTCCTTTGTAGCTAAAACTCAGAACCCAGCAGTCTGGGACCCGAGGTTCGAAGGTTTCTCTGTTCCGGCCATTCCCAAGACAGGTAATACGGACGACCTGAAGTTATGCCCGGTCAGGACGATCAGGAAGTACCTGGAAAGGACGGCCCATCTCCGTCCAGGTGCCAAGAACCTCTTCGTCTCTTCAGGCGTTAATAAGAAGCAAGTGTCCAAGAACACTATTTCCTTCTGGCTGAGACAAGTCATCACTAGGGCTTATGAAGAAGACAAGGTGGCGGTACCAGGCACTCCCCGTCCCCATGACATCAGGGGCCTGAGCACGTCCTTGGCCTTTGAGAGAAATATGGCAGTGGGCCAGATCCTGCAGGCCGGCACTTGGTCACACCAGTCGACCTTCACGGCCCACTACCTCAAAGACTACTCAAGAAAGTCTTTGGATGGATTCTCCATTGGGACAGTCATCGCCGCCCTCCAAGCTGTGTAGTGGCAGGCTGGAAGACGTCCCCAACAAGTGAATAGACTCATCCCTACTTCTTCAGGAGAAGATTCAGTAGAGAACATGTCAAGAGGTAAGACTTAAATTATAAGCGTAAGTTTTCCACTGCTACCCCCTAACCGCTCTCTGTACCCCCGCATTACGTAGCCCTCCGGGCACCATGTGCCTAACCAAGTGGCAGAATGGCTCTCCCGCCTCCTAAAGTGTAAGTCTCCAAAGAGGTAATTCGAGGTAAAGTATTCGTGTCGGAACAAATGAAAAATTTTAAGTAATTTTTATTTTTCCTAACATACTTACCGAAGAATTACCTCTGAAGTAATGGCCCTCCCTTCCGTCCCCGAGTGCCATTCTTCCATTGCCAAGTCGGGCTTAACGGAGAACTTAATGAGGTCCTGACCCGGGAAAAGCAGTGACCTGCCCTAATCCGGGCCGAAGGAATTATCCTGGCGGCGGGGGGTAGTAACTATCGGGAGCGAGATAGGGGGGTAGCGCGGGAAATCTTGGTCGAATTTGAGAGAGAGGTCAAGGACCCTCCAAAGAGGTAATTCTTCGGTAAGTATGTTAGGAAAAATAAAAATTACTTAAAATTTTTCATATATATATATATATAATTTGTGTATATATATGTATGTATATATATACATATACATATATATAAATTATATATATATATATATATATATATATATATATATATGTATATATATATATATATATATATATATATATATATATATATATATATATATATATATATATATATATATACATATATATTGGCTTAGGCTCACAACAGTTGAGTAACTATTGGGTACATAATTCCATGCATTGATCAACAGGGATACAGTATGTTTCAAATGAAGTCTAAATCGCTCTACCTTGCTTATATAATAACTCTTGTTTTCACTATACGCCCTTGAACAAGAATCACCGGAAGAGTTCCACCACGTTTTATCAGAAGTGCGCAGCAGAGGGCCATGAAAATACACCATTATAAGGATAAAAGAAATATTGTGACTTTTGCTTCAATTCCCTACACTGGTAATATGGAAGGAACTGAAGAAATGTGATGCTTATATGATAGATAGATGTTGGGAATTACATATAGGTAATAATACATGGTAACATTAGCTTGCTGATCCAATGATAAAAGATGCGTTTGGTTTAGAATGTCTCGATTAATAGATAGCCCATATGATCTAGTTTCCGGTTTCTATCTGATAACTTAATGTTATTAGTTTTCTTATTTTGATTCATTCCAAGTATGTGGAGAAAATAGTCATTGGAATACGATTTTTATATATACAAGAATCGACATTTTGAATTTAAAAGCATCGTAGCAAAATATATAGATCCCAAACATGCGATGCATTGGGTCAGAGCAACTTTCTACGTATTTTGTTTTCTACTGTAGTGTATGTATATACATACATACATATATGTATATATATATATATATATATATATATATATATATATATATATATATATTAT